>NC_064853.1:53923521-54043521 GCF_024139225.1 Suncus etruscus
GACTCAGAAAGGAGAAGGGATTTCCCTCAGGCCACAAAATGCCTAAGTGATGGAGCCAGGATTCAATCCCTGGTTTCTGTGTCTTCCAAATTGGTTCCACTTATCATTCCTTATCACTTCTCTATGTGATTCACCCAAATTGGCTCAGTACCCAGCTCTGTCTAGGCATAGCCCAGGAGACACAAAACAGGAGAGAGAAGTTAGAGGAGTACTCTGGGAGTGGGTCACACCTGTCTGCCTGGAAGCTGTCACTCATTCAGTGCATGACTCAGGTAAGTCATAGCATCTCTCTGTGCCTGAGTTCCTGAGTAAAAAGGCCATGAAGTCATCTTCCTGCTGTGATCAGGACATGTCTGCTGAGGTAGAAGGATAGGAGGCTTTGGAAGAACAAAACAAGAAGTTTCAGATGATGTGCTTTCAGCTCACATGGACTTCCATGCAGAGTGCACCATCCCTGCTTCAGTGAACCCTAGCTCAGTCTCTTTCCCAGAGAAGTCAGACTAGGAAAAGGAAAGATGGTGAAGAGAATGGGACTGGGACTGCTGCCACCCCTTTATAGCTTCGAACCATAGACATGGGCCGTAGATGGTTTGTGAGCAACAGTACAGTGGACAGGACATTTGTTTTGTGTGCATCTGACCCAGGTTCAATTTCCAGCAGTCCACATGGACCCCTGAATCCCACCAGGAATGACCCCTGAATACAGAGTCAGGTGCCAGCCCTGAGCACAGTTGGTTGTGTCCCCCAAAACAAAAAAAAAAAAAAAGAAATGAGCCAGGAAGTTGGCTCAAAGTGTTGAGCAAATGCTTTGCATTCCCTAGTGACCCCTAAGCATAGCTAGACATGACACCCCCCAATAAACAAATGAAGCAATATAAATGGACTTTCACACTTCAGCTCTCTAGCAGTGCATTTAGGAACAGGGTAAAACCTGCTCTTGTCTTCTCGAGCTTCTGGGAGAAGTGGACACCCCTTGACTGGTGACTGCACTTCCCCTTTCACAGCTCCTTTTCACATGGACCTCTCTTCTGATTCCTCTGTCTTTTTCCTCTGTTTTTGTTTGTTTTTAGCCTTATGGGAAGCACCCAACAACTCTCAGGTGTCTCTGGGCTCAAAAATTACTTCTGGCAGGCTCGGGAAGCATATGTAATGTCAGAAATCAAACCTAGGTCAACCGCGTGCCAGGCAAATGCCCTATCAGCTGTGCTATTACTCCAGCCCTACTCTCTGTTGTTGTTGTTGTTGTTTGTAGGGAACAACACCTGTCAGTGCTCAGGGACTAGCACTGACTCTGCTCAGAAGTGGCTTTTGGCAGTGCTCAGGGATCAAAGTGGGATCAGTGGAATTTGATGCAAGTGCCTGAACCTCCTTATTCTCTCTTCAGGCCCTCTCCTGGTTTGTTTTATAAATGGTTCACTCTGACTCTGTTGTTAATTCAATTACAGCACATTTATGGTACAAATACTTTTCCCCTCATTAAAAAATTGTAATTGGGGTCAGAGAGATAGCTCCACAGTAGGGTGTTTGCCTTGCATGCAGCCAACCCAGAACATATGGTGGTTCGAATCTCAGCATCCCAAATGAACTCCCACCCCACCCCACTCCCTGTGCCTGCCAAGAGCGATTTCTGAGGCAGATTCAGGAGTAACCCCTGAGCGCCGCTGCGTGTGACCCAATCCCCCCCAAAAATGTAGTAAAATGTGCACAACAAGTGGGGCAAGAATTTTTAACCTAAAAATGAAAAAAAAAATCAAGAAAGAAACAGCAGACAGTGAGGGGATGAGGGGCCATGAGTGATAACTGAAGTTTCTCACCTGTGACTAAATGCTTACCAATTGCCTTCTCTGGTCTAACCTTGTTTCCGTGTGAGTCAGCAGAAAACTGTATGACATGCCAATGCGTCCACATGTGACCTTTCTAAGGCTCCCAAGGGTGCAGAAATTTTTAAGTTGTTCATTTTGGGTTTGGGGTCACATCTGTCACTACGTGGGAGTGACTTCTAGCTCTGGGCTTGGGGGAGGATGGGGGATGTTCTTGACCCAGGGCACTAGAAATTTTGTTCAATGAGTCTTCACATAATAGGAACTTATTTGCATCCCTGCAAACTACTTAATCAACACCATAAGGCTATCCAATAAAACTTCTGAATCACAAAATGAAGAAAGAATTTTTGTTTATTTGTCTAAGCCACATCTGGCAGTGCTCAAAATGTTTAGAGGACAAGATGCAGACCCATAGACAAAACTGGATCTGGTTATACTCAAAGCAAGCATCTTACTTCATTATTTTTAACTTTAGGCCACCCCAGAAGTGCTTAGGGATTACTTCTGGCTCTAAGGGGTTCTAGAGAGAGAACCTGGGTCAGCCTTGTGCAAGGCCTGAAGTAGCATATCTCCGATCCCTCAAGACAAGCATCTTAACCCCAGTAAGTAACTATCTCTCTGGCCCCCAGGGCATGGCAGTTAGACTGTTCTCTTCGGTCTGACTTGCTGCTACTGTGAATCCTAAAAGAGAATAGAATCATTGCAGGGTTAGCTGGTTGGACCTGAGAACTAGCCCCTAGAGTCTACTGTGCTGCTCACTCTGAGGGACCAGAGCAGGAGGCAGATTTTCTCTGAATTTCATTCAGATCTGTTCTTCAGACCTTTCTCCTCAGTCTCTCTCTCCATCATAACTTGCATCCTCTTTCCGAAAACCTATTGTTGAGTTGTGAAGATTGTGCTGTGGGTAAGCAATTACCATGCTTGGGGCTGACCCAGCTGTGATACCTGGAACTGCATATGTTTTTTTGAGCACTGTCAGAGGTTATCCCTGAGTACAGTGCACAGAAAAGAAAGAAGAGCAAGAAAGGAGGGATGAAGAAAGGAAGAGAGAAATAAAGGAAGATAGAAAAGAATAAAAGATAAATAAGTCTCTCTCTCTCTCTCTTTTTTTTTTTTTTGGTTTTTGGGTCACACCTGGCAGCACTCAGGGGTTATTTCTGGCGCTAGGCTCAGAAATCACTCCTGGCAGGCTTGGGGGACCATATGGGATGCTGGGGTTCAAACCACCGCCCTTCTGCATGCAAGGCAAATGCCTTACCTTCATGCTATCTCTCCAGCCCCAAGATAAATAAATCTTAAATAAAAGATAGAAGAAAGGGCCCGGAGAGATAGCACAGCGGCGTTTGCCTTGCAAGCAGCCAATCCAGGACCAAAGGTGGTTGGTTCGAATCCCGGCGTCCCATATGGTCCCCCGTGCCTGCCAGGAGCTATTTCTGAGCAGACAGCCAGGAGTAACCCCTGAGCACCGCCGGGTGTGGCCCCCCCCCAAAAAAAAAGATAGAAGAAAGGAAAAGAGAAAGAGGAAGGGAGGAGAGAAGAAAGAGGGGAGGGGAGAGAAGAGTGGAGGGGGAGTAAAGGTGAGGCAAGCTAAGGAAAGGCAGGGAGAGGGAAATAGGATAGGGGAAAGGAGAGAAGATGTGGTGAAAGTGGAGAGGAAAGGAAAGGATATGGGAGGAGAAGAGAGGACAGGAGAGGAGAGGAGAGGAGAGACTGGGAGAGGAAGGGAGGAAAGAGGAGATGTGAGGAAAGACTGGAGAGGAAAGGGGAGGAGAAAAGAGACAAGGGAGGAATAGGAGAAGCAGGGAAGAAAAAAGAGGCAAGGCACAGGTGAGGCCAGGAGAGATGAGGCAAAGTGAAGAGAGGCAAGGTGAAGAGAAGAGGTGAAAGAAGTGAAAGTGGAAAGGAGAGGGGAATGGAGGTGATGTAAGGAGATGAGATAAGAAGAGAGGAGAGGAGAGCAGAGAAAGGCCATATTACTCCCAGGCTAAGGTTGTCAACCCCTCCTCTGTATCCCTGATGTTTCCTCACATTAGGAGACTAACCCTGATGAGCAAGAGCCAGCAGCCTGGTTGCTAGGCGTCACATCCCTGTTTTGTTAGTATCTACACAACTTAGGGTGAAATACTCACCATTTTTGTGCCTCTTTTTCTAATCTGCAAAATGGGACAAATAACAGCAACATTGTAGAAAGAATGTAATCATTAAATGAGCTATTATTTGAAAGATGCTCAGAACAGTGCCTGGAATCTATCACCTTTGATCAGCCTGCTGTGCTCAGGACCTGGTATAAGTTGTCATTTGTGAAGATTTGGATTCAATTTTTCAAGGTTTATTTGTTGTTTTTTCCTTTGGTGGTAGTTAGAACCACACTTAGTGGTGCTCAGGAGTGATCACTGGTGGTGCTCAGAGGACCACGTACTGCTGGGGATCAGAGCCCGTGTCAGCTTACTGACTGCAAAGCAAGCTCCTTACCCCTATGCTATCTCTCCAGCGCAACACTTCAAAGTTCTTTCCACTTTTTGTATTTTCCCAGCTTGGGTCAATGAGAAACTGGAGCAGATGCCAGACAGGAGTCCTGGGAAATGTGATATGAGGACAGCGAAGGGGAATGTGTCAGGAATGCAGAGGAGCCTTTTTAGCTGTGCCTTGACTCTGTTCCAAAACAGTCCTGCCTCTTGGTTTCTCTCTCCACCTCAGCGGCCTCCTTTGGACGCTCTGTCATGGGGCTTGAGCAAGTCAGAAGCTCATCTGCCTAGGAAGGGCCATCATCTCAGATTTCTCAGGTGGTCATAGGTGACAGAGGAGGGGAGAGACTGGGCAAGGAATGACTTGTGGGCTCACATGTAGAGTCACATATACATACGCATCTGCCCAAAGTGTTTATTGTTTTTGCTTTGATGGACTGATCTTAAAATTTAGGACATAGTTGCATGAAGAACATTTTGATGGTCTCAAAGATGGTTTCCAGTTATTGTTGCTTTGTGGGTTTTTTTGTTTTTTGTTTTGTAGCCATTCATGGCCATGCTCAGGAGCTCAGGAGGCTCAAGGTTCCTTCCTGGTAGTGCTTGGGACATCACAGTACCAGTACTGAACCCAGGCCTCCTCCTGTAAAGCTTGTGCTCCACCCATTCAAGCCACCTCCTGGGCCCTTTCACTTACTTAGTTTATTTGCTTTGGGGCCAGACCTGACTGTGCTCAGGGGTTACTCCTGGCTCTTTACTCAAGAATCTCTCCTGGTGGAGCTGGGGGAACCATATGAGAATGTTGAGGATAGAACTCAGATCAAATACATGAAAGGCATGTGTTTACACCCTGTACTATCTTCCCAGTCCCTTTTGTTTAATATCTATCTGTCTGTCTATCTGTCTGTCTGTCTATCTGTCTGTCTATCTATCTATCTATCTATCTATCTATCTATCTATCAGATAGATATACCTATATCTATGTCTATAATTTACTTTATTCCAAAAACAGACTTGAAGCAGCATGAGACTGTAGAGACTGGCCTCACTTGGGACCAGGTAATTCTGTTACCAGCCCCCTACCCCAGACCCTTAGCAGTCTCCTGAGCCCAGATGAGGCCTGTTTGGTCAACAGCCTCTCTTGAAGATCCTTGCATTTGAAAATCAATGGAGCTCCAGCTTGCTCCTTCTGTGCACCAGCTTTTAGGAGCCCCAGTGTTCTGGGAGATGGACACAGATAACCTATCATATATTCAATTAAAAAATGTCGGGGCTGGGCCCGGAGAGATAGCACAGAGGTGTTTGCCTTGCAAGCAGCCAATCCAGGACCAAAAGTGGATGGTTCAAATCCTGCTGTCCCATATAGTCCCCCGTGCCTGCCAGGAGCTATTTCTGAGCAGACAGCCGGGAGTAACCCCTGAGCAATGCCAGGTGTGGCCCAAAAACCAAAAAAAAAAAAAAAAAGTCAGGGCCGGAGAGATAGCATGAAGGTAAGGCATTTGCCTTGCATGCAGAAGGACGATGGTTCGAATCCCAGCATCCCATATGGTCCCCTGAGCCTGCCAGGAGTGATTTCTGAGTGTAGAGCAAGGAGTAACCCCTGAGCACTGCCAGGTGTGACCCAAAAACAAAAACAAAAAAGAATGTTCAGTTGGTGCCAGGGCTGGGGACTCAGAGCAGAAAATGAAGATTCTGTTGGAAATGATATTAAAGTTCTGCAAGAGCCAGTCTCAGGAGGTGACACCAAGCACTCATGTGGGCAGGAGACCCTCTCTGA
Organism: Suncus etruscus; assembly: GCF_024139225.1. NCBI lineage: Eukaryota > Metazoa > Chordata > Mammalia > Eulipotyphla > Soricidae > Suncus > Suncus etruscus. Next base: position 53,929,584 of record NC_064853.1, read on the forward strand.
GTTTTCTTGTACACATTCTTCTTTTACAGAGAAGCAAACAGAAGTGCAGAGAAGTAAAGCAATTAACAAGGCCTCACAAGGCCTCCTAGCTTCTAAGTGGCTGCATCAAATCTAACTGACTATAAAGTCAGCCTGGAAAATCAGAAGGCTTCCTCAGGAGGCAGCCTTTGTTTTTTTGTTTTTTTTTTTTGTTTGTTTGTTTGGGGGGCCTTACCTGGTGGTCCTCAGAGGTTACCCCTGGCTCTGTGTTTAAGGATCATTCCTGGCAATGCTCAGGGAATGGTATAAATTTCTGGGGATCAAACCAGAATAACCATGTCCAGGGCAATTGTATTAATCCTTGTTTGATCTCTCTGACTTAGATTTATTATTATTTACATTTTAATTTTATGGGGTTTTATTTGGAGGGCACATCCTGCAGTGTTTAGGGCTTAATCCTGACTGTGCACTCAGGAATTACTCCAGGTGGTACATGGGAGACCCTATGTGGTGGAGGGGATCAAACCTTGTGCATGGCATGCGCCCTTCCCATTATACCATTTCTCCAGTCTCTAGAGGGCAACGTCTAAATGGAGACTTAGAGAGTGAATGGGAAATGACCAAGTGGAAACACACAGAGCAGGAAGGGTGGAAGATGACCTTTCCATGGTTGGGAAAACTCAGAAGCTTTAAGGAAGAGAAAGAAGTGACTGCCTCCTTGTGTCCTCTCTCATGCTCCTTACCCAGAGATACCCACCTTGGAGCAGCATCTCAGAGGGCACGTACACCCTCCTCAAAGCTGCTGTCTTCTGTGGAGCGAGGGGTTCTTGTCTTGCTAGCTTGAAGCTTTTCTGGGAGACTCCGAGTCTCAGTTTGCCTATCTGTAAGAGGGAGACCGCCACCTCCAAAGCTTGTTTTGATGCTTCACTGAGAGGACTTGGCTACATCTCCAGCTCTGGGCACAGCACTGTCAATGGCAGATGTAAGTGTCAGGAGGTACATGTGTGAGTGCTGCAATTCCAACTAGTTAATCAGAGGCTGAAACATTTTCCATGGAAGCAGATGCCCAGTGGATCTCACGACAATCTGTGGACAAAAATCTCTGCAGGATGCAACAAGATTAAATTAAACGAGGCAATCCATGCATGCAAAGTGCTTAGTCCAACGTCTAGCACGTAGCAGGTAGTGCTCCAGAAACAAGAGCTCTCCCTGACATTTATAATTCAACTGGCTTTTTCACGCAGACTTAAAATGGCTTTAGCACAGGATAAACAACTGTGATTTAGAGGCTTTCTTCAGGAATTCATCTCATGGTCTCTATCAAGGGACCCCTATCGTGTGCAACCACTTTATCCTGCTTTACAAATCTTGTTAGACATTGTCTGTGAACTTTAAAGAAAAGTTACTTTGGGGCTTGGATTTTTAACTGGAAAAGAGATAAGATGGCTTTAAATCGGAGTTCCGATGTGTGAGGTTGCCATAGAAACAATTTAATGCAAACTTTATTTTATAGTCCACCAAGCTAAGTAATTGGCCAGAAGGGAAGGGAAGAGGCTAGAAGCAATTTTAAGAAAAAAAAAAGAAAAGAAAAGACAAGAAAGAAAAGAAAAGAAAAGAAAGAAATTTAGAAATTAAAGAAGGAAGGAAAAGAAGAAAAGAAAAAAGAAAGAAGGAAGGAAGAAAGAAAGAGAAAAAGTGGTAACTAGGGAAAAAGTTGACAGGTGAAGTCTTCTGGTCAGGAAAGACAGAAAATATGTGTCTCTGGGAAGTCAGAGACTGCAATCCCTTTTTCTCTTTACCTGCTTTTTCTCCCACCCCTGGATTGAGATGTGAGAGGAGGGAATTGAAGTTGAGTAAAAAGGGAAAACAGTTCTAATTAATACTCCCACTAAAGGTATATTTCACTTTTGTTGTTGTTTGTTTTTTGGGTCATATTTGGTGATGCTTGGGGCTTATCCCTGGCTCTGTGCCCAGGAATTACTCCTGGTTATGCTTGGGGTAACCACATATGCTGCAGGGGATTAAACCCAAATTGGCCTCATGCAAGCATTTTGCTTGCATTAAGTACTATTGCTCTAGCCTAAGTATATTCACTTTTAAACTATGAGGACTAGTTTACACTAGTCAGTAGGGATACACATATAGTGGTTTTGTAGTTCATATGTTCTAGACTAGGTGTTTACAAGCCCCAAGGGATATTTTTTTTTATTTTTTTATTTTTTTTTGGTTTTTGGGCCACACCCGGCAGTGCTCAAGGGTTACTCCTGGCTGTCTGCTCAGAAATAGCTCCTGGCAGGCACGGGGGACCATATGGGACACCGGGATTCGAACCAACCACCTTTGGTCCTGGATCGGCTGTTTGCAAGGCAAACACCGCTGTGCTATCTCTCCGGGCCCCCAAGGGATATTTAACTGTATTCCCAGAATGTTTTAGACTATTAAAAGAGGAAGAGAGAGTATAGAATATTTTATATATTCTATATTATATATAGAATATTTTGTTTGTTTATTATTTTCTATTCTATATACAATATTTTCTATTCTAGCCAGAGCCCTATGTAAAGCCTAGCAATAATAAATAATGGTTAAGATTTATGGCTTTTTTGGGGGGGGTCACACCCGGCAGCTCAGGGGCCACTCCTGGCTCTAGGCTCAGAAATCGCTCCTTGCAGGCTCAGGAAGCCATGTGGGATGCTGAGATTGAAACCACCGTCCTTCTGCATGCAAGGCAAAAGCCCTACCTCTATGCTATCTTTCCGGCCCAGTTATTACTTTTTTTTTTATATTGGAGAAACATTGGTTTGTAATGTGATAAAAGTTTCAATTGTGTGTGTGTGTATATAGTACAATGTCACCATTAATCAATGGCCTTTTTGAAAATTTTCTAGTTACTAATCATATACCTTGTACTAATGTTTTAGTGATCAGCCAGTTGACAAATTGTCGGATATTTGCCAGGCCTTAGGATAAGGTCTATGAGATCAGTTGGAGGTAGCCAGAGTAATGAGGATCCCTTCCCTCATCGATTCGATAATTTAGGAAGGGGGTGGGTAAACAAGGGAAAAGTACATAATTGTATTAGAGGCACAATAAATGTCCTAAAGGACAAGTCTGGGCTAAAAACAAACAAATAAAAACCTGGGTTATTGTGCCTTGAAAGTGCTAGTCATGAAATTCCATCTCCAGCACTTTATATGTGGCCTCAAGTGTGGCTGGCAAGGAGGGTCCTGGGACAGCCGCTGAGCTGGGCCTGCACCTGTGTGTTTCCAGAACTCTAGTAGCCTCTGGGCACTGAGGAGTTCCAGAAAGGGAGTAAAGCAACAGAGGCCCTGAGAGAGATGTGGGGGTCTGAGCCCTGAGCAACATGACCTTCTGTGAGGCCTCAGACAGATATCACCTCTCGCTGGGCCTCCATTTCTTCTTCCATCCGCACCCACTTCTTTCAGGATGATGTTTCCAAATTCCTGACCAATAGCTTGGACTAGGGAAAAAGAAGCCAGGGTGATGGCCTTCTTCAAGGACACATGGCCAAGAATTGAAGTGCCAGGAGGTCTGGGAGGCCCAGCCCAGGGTCTCTCCACTGGACACACTCCTCTTTCCTCACAAAAGCCCAGCTTCCACACCCATCCTGACACTGCTTGCTCCCTGATGATGTCCCTACATGAGTCTCATCATACACAGCCCCTTACGGTCCCTTCAAGGCCACTCTCAGGGATCTCTGATTGCCCTGACTAGGTACTATTCCTGACACTCAGGCCATCATTGAGCACTTAGTGATTGATGGATGCAACTAAATTCCCTGAAAAATAATTAAAATCAACTGAGCATTCTCAGTCTCAGCTGTTGGGTTGGCAAATGCTGCCTCGGTTCCTTCTGAAATAATTAATAACTGTGCTTGTCTAATCTCAGTTGAGGCGTGAGGAGCAGGAGAATCGGGGAGTTGCTAGGCCTGGCCCCTGGGGGACATGGAGGGTTATTTTTATAAACTAGGACTTCAGGGCCCTTGCCAGGAGGCCCCTCCTTTCCTGCTTTGTGCCTGGGTTTCACGATGGAAGACTGGCTGCCTATGACTTCAGCAACTTACCCTAGGATGGACCACAGTTTGATCCCCCGGCGTCCCATATGGTTCCCCAAGCCAGGAGCAATTTCTGAGCGCATAGCCAGGAGTAAACCCTGAGTGTCACTGGGTATGGCCCAAAAAACAAAACAAAACAAAAAAGACCCCTAGATCTGGGACTCTCTGCTCAGGTCTGTGTATACCCACACACAGGCCTATGTGCCTATGTGCACTATCCCTGACCAGCCTTGTCTGGAAGGTCACACCAAGCATAATTAGAGCCAGAAGCAAATTCTTATGCAGTGCCACTTCCCCATGCTGGAATCTGAGGCCTGAGGTTTCTATGTGACACAAACAACATGCCATTTCCACTCCGAGCCTCTTTCAGGTTTGGGAGCTCACCCTCATCCTCTAGACAAGAGACTGAGATTTTGGGAGCTAAGTCATCTGCTCAGAATTACATGCATAAATGTGGCAGGGGGAATTAAAATGCCAATCTGTTGGCCCCTGGAGCTCTTCACTAATAAATGAGCTTGTGAATGTAAGTTGGCTGGATATCCACCAGAGACTAGGTATGAGATGCGCCCCAACCAGGCTGGCATGCCTGAGTGTCAGAGTACTGCAAGGATGTCCTTGGGTAGCAAAAGCCAAACAGATGGAAGTGAGACTCTCTACGCTCAAGCCATTCTCTCTGGAGGATAAGCTGCTGGCAAGCTCTGCCATGGACTTGAAAGTCCTGCTGAGCAAGGAGTGCTGAGAGGGCTAAGCTTAGTTTGGCAGAAACAGCTTGTAGAGACAAGAAACCAATATCTGGCTGGCCACAAAGGGGCTCAGGAAGCCAAATTCTTGTTTTCACTAAGTTCTTGGTGCCATTTCTGAGGCACCTAGTGTGTGCAAGTAAATCTTGCAGACTAGAGTCCTCATTTCAAAAATCAGTGAAGTTCTGTGACCAAAAAAAAAAAAAATCAAAAGCAATTTTTTTCAAATAATGAGTCATGTGTGCCTATATCTGAAGGAAAAAGATCATTGAACACCTAAATACATAAAGATGTGGATATGTAGTGTTAGAGATTTGTTTCCTTATTTTACTTCCTATCATTTAACAAAATACTTTGAGGAGCCAGAGACATAGTATGGCAGGTAAAATGCTTGCCTTGCACATGGCCAATCCCTGGTATATCTTTGACACTCTCCATATGGTTCCCTGAGCACAGAACCAGGAATGAGCCCTGAGCACTACCAAGTATAGCCCATAAACAAACAAAAACAGTAAAAAAAAAAAAAAAATTCTGTGGGCACTTTTAGATCTGGCTCTCCTTTTAATTAACCTAACACTTAAATAAATAATCTACTCACATGGTTTAAGAGTCCAAAAGTGGTCCATGGAAGCCAGGGAGAGAGCTCAAAAGGCTGGAGCACATGTTTTGCATATGGGAGCCTAGCTTTGATCCCCATCACTGCACGGCCCCCTGAACATTGCTAGGAACAACTCTGAAGTACTCTGCTGGGAGTAACCCCCAGCACTGCCAAAACTAAAAGCAGAAACAAGGATGGTGCACAAGAGTATCAAAGATGAGCTCTCTCATCCTGTAGACATCTGGCCACTCTCCAAAGCCTGGAGAGGTAGTTGTCTATCTTTCCAGAGCTCAGTTAAGCACAGATCAGCAAATGTGCATCTCTATTGTCCCTCTCACTTTGCAGGTAACATGAAATGTGTTGTACATATAATATATTATAAACTCGCAGCCCGTGGGCCACAAACAGCCCTCCGTACAACATTTTGTGGCCCTGCCCTAGAGGAATCTTTTTTTGTTTTGTTTTGTTTTAGTTGTTTGGGTCACACCCCCCAATGTTTAAGGCTTACTACTGACTTTGAACTCAAGAATCACCCCAACGTTGCCTCCTGCAGCCCGCAGGTAAATTGAGTTTGAGACCCCTGAGTCGTATAGTATATATACAATATATTGTACATATAACACACATACCCTGCTGTTTTGTATCTTGTTTTTAACACCTTGACACCAGCATATACCATTGGGAGCTCAGATTTGAATATAGCTTAATCAGCACAAACTGCAGCCCTGATATCATCAACTTGTTAAGCTTACTATCACATCTCATGCATATTTTATTGTTTTTCATTTCAAGTTGAATACTAACTAGTATTCTAAGGTAGTTATGAACAACAGTTTCTCCCACTAATGGATCAGCCATAAAATGCACACACCCCTTCACCAGTGCAACTTTCCCATCAATTGTCCCCCCCATTTTCTTTTTTTTTCCCCCCATTTTCTACCTCCTCCCACTTCCTGCCTGTTTTCAGGACAGGCATTGTATTTCTCTCTCTCATTGTCATAGCTATAGTGTAGATATTTCTCTATCTGCACTTACCACTCTTTGTGATAAGCTTGTTTTTTTTTCTTTTTTTTTTTTTGGGGGGGGGGTTAGGGTTAGGATTAGGGTTAGGGTTAGGGTTAGGGTATGTGATAAGCTTGTTGGATTGGATGGTTCTTCCAGCTCTCATCTCTATTGTCTCTGGGTGTTATTATTATAATGTCTTTTATTTTTCTTAAATCCCACATATGAGTGAGACTATTCTGAGTTTTTCTCTCTTCCTCTAACTTATTTCACTCAGCATATGGTTTATACATATAAATAAATATAAGCATCTAAATATAAGCAAAATTTGTGACTTCATTTCTTCTAACTGCTGCATAGTATTCCATTGTATAGATGTACTACCGTTTCTTTAGCCACTCATTTGTTGTTGGGTATCTAGGTTGTTTCTAGATTCTGGCTATTGTAAATAGTGCTTCTATGAATTTAGGAGTGCAGAGGGCATTATAGAAGTACACACCTATTCTTATGTGTTCATGCTTTTATGTCCATCTGACAGATTCTTGCAAATGGAATTGCTTAGTCAAAAATATGCTTGTGGGAAAAAATATGCTTGTGGGGAAACCAGGGTGATAATGCAGCACATAGAATGTTTGCCTTGCAGGTAAATGAGCTGGGTTAGATCTTGAGCATTTCATATGGTCTCCTAAGCCTGTAAGGAGTAATTTCTGAGCACAGAGCCAGGAGTAACCCAACAGGTGTGGTCCAAAAAAAAAAAAAAAGTTTGTGGCCTTTTTTACTCTGGAGAAAACTGAACATGTATTTACCACTAAACTTGTATTCTTCTCTTTATCTCTCCTCATATCTTTTTAAGTAAATTTCTTTCAGTAAAAACTATTTTGGGGGTTGGAGAGATAGCACAATAGGGGAGCCTTTGCCTTACACATGCCCAAGTCAGGATGAACCTGGGTTCGATTCCCAACATCCCATATGGTCCCTCAAGCCTACTAGGAGCGATTTCTGAGCACAGAGCCAGCAATAACCCCCGAGTGCCACCAGGGGTTATTTGGGTGCAGTCCAACAAACAAACAAACAAACAAACAAATAAAAATTCAAAAAAAAAACTTTGCCAGAGATAGTACAGCATATAGGGCACTTTCCTTACCTGCAGTCAACTTGTGTTTTTTTTTTGTTTGTTTGTTTTTGTTTTTGGGCCACACCCTGTGACGCTCAGGGGTTACTCCTGGCTATGCGCTCAGAAGTTGCTCCTGGCTTCTTGGGGGACCATATGGGACGCCGGGGGATCGAACCGCGGTCCGTCCTAGGCTAGCGCAGGCAAGGCAGGCACCTTACCTCCAGTGCCACCGCCCGGCCCCAGTCAACTTGTGTTTGATCCCTGGTACCACTTATGGTTCCCTGAACCTACCAGAAATGTCCCGGGGAGAGATAGCATGGAGGTTAGGTGTTTACCTACCTACCTTCCTTCCTTCCTTCCTTCCTTCCTTCCTTCCTTCCTTCCTTCCTTCCTTCCTTCCTTCCTTCCTTCCTTCCTTCCTTCCTTCCTTCCTTCCTTCCTTCCTTCCTTCCTTCCTTCCTTCCTTCTTTCTTTCTTTCTTTCTTTCTTTCTTTCTTTCTTCTTTTCTTTCTTCTTTCTTAGCCAAATTGAGCAGTGGGGTGTTATATACCAACTTTAGTGATATTAATGTTAGTAAGTTCTGATAAACCACTGCCATCGGACCAGCCAGGCGTTTGCCTTTCATGCAGAAGGTCATTCAAATCCCGGCATCCCATATGGTCCCCTGAGCCTGTCAGGAGCGATTTCTGAGTGTGGAGCCAGGAGTAACCCCTGAGTGCTGCTGGGTTCGAACCAAAAACCAAAAACCAAAACAGAAATAATCCCTTAGAGCCTATATATATATATATATATATATATGTTACATGCTACTGAAAGCAAGCTTACACATATATATGTCTATAAATAAATATATGTGTAAGCTTGTTTTCAATTTAAAAAACATCAGATTATTTTCCCCAAAGCCATAGCAATTTGTGGGCTCATAAACAGTTTCCCATACTTTTTTTGTATGGGGAACATGGCCTGCTTTGCTGCATTGCTCAGGATTTGCCCCAGCAATGCTTGGAGGACCATGTGATATGGGAGGATCAACCCCAGAGCTCCAGCATGCAAAGTGTATCTTGAACCCACTGAGCTATCTCCCTGTTCCCACCATTCCCCATGTTTCATTGCTTACATTTTTCTACTAAGATGAGAGAAAAGATTGTGTCCTGGTTCTAAATGTACGTACCCCTGAGTTCTCTGTGAGGTTAATTATCTTTTCATAAGTGTTTTAGCATCATGGCAACTTACATGAATTATCTGTATCCTTTGTTTTTGTTTTTTGTTTTGTTTGTTCTTTTTGGGTCACACCCGGCAGCACTCAGGAGTTTCTCCTGGCTCTACACTCAGAAATCGCTCCTGGCAGGCTCAGGGGACCATATGGGATGCTGGGATTCAAACCACCAACCTTCTGCATGCGAGGCAAATGCCTTACCTTCACGCTATCTCTCCAGCCCCTTTGTTTTGTTTTTTGTTTTTGTTTGATTTTAGTGATTTTTTTCTCTTTAGGATCATTTTTTATATGAATCTTTTGTTTTATATGGAAAATGTCCTCCTTTTTTGTTATTTTGACTTTCCTTATGGTGTCACGTGCATAAAGAAAAGTATTTTTTTGTAGTCAGATCTGTCAAGTCTGGTAATATTTTAAGGAAAAGAAATTTATTTTTATCTTAAAAGAGCAACATTTTAATTTAGATTGTTTCATTGCAATGTGAATGCTGATTTTGCCTGCTTGCCAGATGCTTTGCTATTCTAGGTAATATGGGAGAGAAAATAGCATAGGTCACCCAATTCATCAAACCTCAGGCTTGGCCCTGTGACCCAGGATTTCTGCCTCCAGTGGAGAAGATGGAAGAGGAGAAAGAGTATGAGGAAGAGAAGAGAAGGACAAGAAAGAGGCATTGTCCTGGATCAGAGGCTGCAGGAGTACTTGTTTTACTTTCTTATTTAATCTTGACAATGGTTTTCTGATAATTTTACTTTTTTAAACATAATAAAATTTGCCCATGTTTGGGGGGGGAGTATTCATACCACACCCAATGTTGTTGTTCATGGACTACTTCCCACTCTATGCTCAGGTATTATTTGGGACTGAACCGTGATCAGTTATATGCAAGGCAAGTGCTTTAATCTTGTACTGTTTCTCCAGTCCAGAAGTATCCTTGAAAGTGCTTTAAAATATAGTCACACAATACAGAAAAGGGCCAGCTGGAAAAAGCTTGCCACAAAGAGTGGTGAATGCAGTTAGGGTAGAGAAGGGTCCACTATGACAATAATAGTTGGAACTGATCACTCTAGACAAGAACTGAATGCTGAAAGGGGGTAAAGTGATACGCATTTGTACCCATTTCTCTCCCCCAAGTATTCTAACACCGCTCTTTCTTATCTCACTTTCAACTCAATTGTGTGGATCAGTTACCCTGTTATGTTGCCTTTGGATCTTTGTTGCTACCTTGCTGTATATCTTTAAGTTCTACATCGATACAGCTCAAAGGGCTGACATGTCTGCTTTGCGTACAGAAGGCCAGGATTAGACCCTTGATACCTCATGGTCCCCTGAGGGACTGATAAGTATTAAGCCAGGAACAACCCTTCAGCACTGGCTTATTAGGCCCAACAACAGCAATGAAGGAGTCAGACAGTAAATATTTTAGGCTTTGTGAATCAGCTGAGGTGTTGAGTGCTTTTTAATTGAAGTTAGGACAAAACAAGGACAACTCCCTATAAGGAAGAAATTTTAAATGTCAAAAAGTGAGTCGGGATTCTAGAGAGAGTGAGCAGAGGGCAAGTAAGTAGAAACAACCTTGTAGCAATGGGTCCAGAATAGTTTATGGAGCCTGCAGGCAGGAGACCCAGACACATGTGCTTGCTCCCTTTTCAGCCAGCCCTTGTGCAATCCGTAGAAGATGAATGGACAGGGCTGGAGCAATAGCACAGCAGCGGTAGGGCCTTTGCCTTCCACATGGCTGACCCAGGATGGACCTCGGTTCAATCCCCAGAATCCCATAAGGTCCCCCATCCAGAAGTGATTTCTGAGCGCATACCTAGGAGTAATCCCTGAGTGTCATTGGGTGTGGCCCCAAAACAAAATAAAACAAAAAAAGGTTAATGGCAAGTCTAAAGTAATTGTGTGCTGCCTAGAGGGCCCCAAAGACTATTCCCCTTGCTCCAGATATGCTAGTAGTTCCAGCAACTTGAAGACTCCCACCTGGTCTTCAGTCTCACTATTTCAGCTCCCTGCCAGCCTGTGAAATGATTCAAACAAGCTTATCACATCCTCCCCAGGAAACCAAGGTTCAAAGCCTGTTTCTTGTAACCCCTGCTGGTTCACTCTGCTGCTGAATACAGCCTGCATGTGGCAGTCAGGTCCTCCCTCCAGCTGTCAACTCAATCAATAGACTTCTGTTAGATTTTGTTGGTCAGGCAGGTGTGGGCTCAAACATCTCATACTATAGAGGACGCAGTCTCATTCTCACCAAACAGAAAGCACCTGCCTCTCTTTCCAACATCATTCCTCATTAAGGGTCAGCACCCCAATTTCCCCTTGGTGTCCCCCCATTTCTGTGCAGGCCCTGTGGTTCAGGTAGGACTGGCTGTGGCCATAAATTAGGCCTGGATAATTAACATATCCCCTCCATACTCTCTGCTCTGGAGATTGGCTCAAAGATGATCTAGCCTAAGGCTTTAAGAGTCAATTCCAGGGGCCGGAGAGATAGCATGGAGGTAAGGTGTTTGCCTTTCATGCAGGAGGTCATCAGTTTGAATCCCTGCACCCCATATGGTCCCCCGTGCCTGCCAGGAGCAATTTCTGAGCCTGGAGCCAGGAATAACCCCTGAGCACTGCCGGGTGTGACCCAAAAACCAAAAAAAGAAAAAAAAAAAAGAGTCAATTCCAGGGCTTTTTCAGGAACTAGAGGTGAAGAGGCACTCTCTTTGTACTAAGGTAGCTAAGCAGGTATGGATTGTGATTGTTTTATTTCACCCATAAGAAACCTGCCTGAGAATAAATCTGATCTAGTGGAAAATAGAACCTGGATTCAACTATGCCTAAAATGTCGCTAGTCCTCAACTTTGTAATTTACGTGTGACAATAAATATCTCCCCTGACTTGTTTGTTTGTTTGTTTGGTTTTGGGTCACACCCAGCAGCGCTCAGGGGTTACTCCTGGCTCTACGCTCAGAATTTGCTCCTGGCAGGCTCGGGGGACCATCTGGGATGCCGGGATTCAAATCACCTTCCTTCTGCAAGCAAGGCAAACGCCTTACCTCCATGCTATCTCTCTGGCCCTTCTCCCCTGACTTTTTGTTTTTTATTTTGGGATATACCTGGTGATGCTAAGAGATCACTCCTGGCTGTGCTTGGGAGACTATATGGGATGCCAATATCTAACCTGAGTTAGATATTGCAAGGCAAACACTTTACATGCTATCCTATCTCTCCAGCCCTGTCCCCTTCCTCTGTGTGTGTGTGTGTGTGTGTGTGTGTGTGTGTGTGTGTGTGTGTGTTAAGCCCGCAAAAATCTTGACTAACAATACGGTCAATATAAATGGAATAAATAAATTTATTTTTTTGAAGGGACCATATGGGCTGCTGGGGATCAAACCCAGGTTGACTGCAAATGCCCTACTGTTGTGCTATCTCTCCAATCCCAATAAATTCATTCTTATTGCTTAATGCACTCCTTGGTCCACAGTAGGTCTTAATCAATATTGAATGAAGTCTCTTATTTACAAGGAAAGAGAGACTATCCAAAGGAAGCAGGATGAAAATAAAATCTGTAATAGTGTGAAATTTGGATATTTTTATATACACAAGCCACCAAGAGTCAAAAAAGCCTGGTCAGATCACATGGGACTTCTTTGTGTCTATCTTTTATATCCTGTAGCCTCCTCCTGGGGGGCAGAGCCAACAACAAGCTCTTTGCTCCAGGTGTGCCTAATGGAGCCATAATGTAAAAAAAAAGTGGCCTTTCATAGGTTACTTAAGCACAATTATCCAGCTAAATTCAATGCCTTCGGTTACAGTCTAAGCAGAAGGTGTTAATGTGAACCCATAGACCACCCATCTACCCACCATCAAGAGTCCCATGAACAGAATTCTGGCAGGTTATAGACTTGGTAGGAGGAGATCACATCTGTGCTTTTACTATTTTTTAGCTGAATGGGAACATGACTTCAGTTATGAATGATGGTAATAAAGCACATCTTATTAGCAATTCCTATGGCTTTGGTTCCAATAAAAATCAAAGATATTTTTGTATCACATTATGGCGGTTGCAGATATCTTAAAATATTTTTATGATCATCACAATTTGGCAATTAAAATCATTATTAAAACAGCTACCAGATCTTTTTACTTTATGTGTTAATAAAAAACACTTTTATTATTATAGCATGGGTTTTTTAATGTCTTTATAATTATATTTCATTAACATTTGCTTCCTTGGAATTTAGTGGGTTTTATTTTATTCACTCAAGCACACATTTTAAGAAGGCCATTGTTTTCACCAGATTACTAAAGAGGACCAGATCTCAAAAACAGATAAGCAGTTCCCATCTGGTGGGATGTGTGGGTGAGTTGCACCATATCCAGTGGTACTTGGGGGCTAATCTTGGTTCTGTGCTCATGGAAACAGGGTTGTCTACATAGAAGGCAAGTGCCTTCTCTGCTGTATTATTATCTCTCTGGCTCCAAATTAGGAGCCCTAAACTAGCTATTTCTTTGCAATTTGTACCCTAAATCCAATACTTAGCCTTAGTGACCCTGTCTGCCCACCAATAAAATAGCACCATTAAAACCTGTTTTGCATTATATTTGTAATTTTATATATAATAAACATTGTGTCTAATGTACTGCTTAATATAACCTGGCGGCTTTTAGGGATTACTCCTGACTCTATGCTCAGAGTTGCTCCTGGCAGGATTGAGGGATCATATAGGATGCCAGGATTCAAACCGGGGTTCATCCTGTGTTGGCCGCATGAAAATCAAATCCTTACCACTGTGTGATCTATAGCTCCGTCACCGCACCTTTTTTTATTTATTTATTGTTATTTTATTTTATTTTATTTTATTTTGGTTTTTGGGTCACACCCGGCAGTGCTCAGGGGTTACTCCTGGCTCTATGCTCAGAAATCGCTCCTGGCAGGCTCAGGGGACCATATGGGACACTGGGATTTGAACCATGAACCTTCTGAAAGGCAAAAGCCCTACCTCCATGTTATCTCTCCAGCCCCACCCCACCTTTTTTTTTAAAAAGGAAAAAGGCTTTGCTTTCATGCCACCATTTCATTTTTTAATTTATTTTACTCATTTTGGGGCCACACCTGACTGCTCAGGTTTTATTCCTAATTCTGTGCTTAGAGATCAGGAATCAGTCAGAGTACTGGGAATCAAACCTGGGTTGGCTGCAGGTAAAGTAAACATTTATTGTACTATCCCTTAAGACTGTAGTCTTAGGGGCTGAGAGATAGCATGGAGGTAGAGTGTTTGCCTTGCATGCAGAAGGACGGTGGTTCGAATCCTGGCATCCCGTATGGTCTCCCTAGCCTGCCAGGAGCAATTTCTGAGCAGAGCCGGGTGTGACCCCCCCCCCCAGAAAAAAAAGACTATAGTCTTAGCTACATCACTTCAATTTCAAGCAGTCCCTAGCTCAAGGTGCAACTTAAAGCCCAGGAATATACAATCAGAGTTAATTGGGTTCAAATTCTTTTTCTGAACTTGTATTTGTTATGTGATCTTTAGCTCTCTAAATCTATTTATCTGTAAAATGGGGTCATTCCCTTCTAATAGACCTACAGGAACAAAAGACAATATACATGCATAGTGACCCACATTCCTTAGTGTAGAGGGGGTGTTTGTTAGCAAAGCATCTGCCTCGCTGCCCTGGGGTATCAAGTTAGAGCTCTTGCACTGCCCCATGCCACTGGGCTCCAGGTGCCACAACCAAAGGTGTGATCTCCAGACCACAACTAAGTGTGCATAAGCACCACAACCAAATAAATCCCACACCCACCTGTACAAGAACCACAGTATTGCAACAACGACAAACAATTTCAACAAGACAGAGCGAAAGGGAAGATGTAAAATCAATTTAAGTTGTTAAAAAAACTAAAAAGGGGCCCAGAGAGATAGCACAGCGGCGTTTGCCTTGCAAGCAGCCGATCCAGGACCAAAGGTAGTTGTTTCGAATCCCGGTGTCCCATATGGTCCCCTGTGCCTGCCAGGAGCTATTTCTGAGCAGACAGCCAGGAGTAACCCCTGAGCACTGCTGGGTGTGACCCAAAAACCAAAACCAAAAACAAAACAAACAAAAAAAAAACCTAAAAAGAAAATGCTAGCCTTAGCTACAGTCCATTCAATTTCTGCCCCACTCTCCAAGAAAATGGAACATTGGGTTGAGGATGTAGCTTGGTGATATTGCACTGGCCTTGCATGTGTGAGGCTCTGGGTTCTATCTCCAGCACTGCAAATAAATCAGTAAATGAGATCATTGCCAAACCCAGGCCCAAATCTTCCTGCCCCCCTCAGAGAGCCAGCCTCACCTCAGCCTATCCCTTCCCAATCCTGGTTATAATCTTCAAAGATTGAGTGTCTGGACACTTCTGATTTAGCTTCTTCCTTCCACCAGCCCCAAGATGAGTTCTGAAGAGAACCTAGAGTGGTCCTTGAGTGCATGTGCTAGTGTTGTAAACCGGACAAGTAGCTCAACATGCTGAGCACATGCTTTACCAGAAGATTCCCAGCATCACATGGACCCCAAGCACTGCCAGGAGTAATCCTGAAGCAACAAGCCAAGAATAGCATTTGGGCCCCCAGGTGTGGCCCCAAACCAAACAAAAATACTAAATGTTCAGTCTGCATGGGTTATAAATGAGAAACTGAGGGGCCGGAGAGATAGCATGGAGATAAGGTGTTTGCCTTTCATGCAGATGGATGGTGGTTCGAATTTCGGCATCCCATATGGTCCCCTGTGCCTGCCAAGGGCGATTTCTGAGCATAGAGCCAGGAGTAACCCCTGAGTGCTGCTAGGTGTGACCCAAAAACAAAAACAAAACAAAACCAAAAATAAATAAATAAATAAATGAGAAATTGAGTACAGGCAGCAAAAGGACTGACTTAAGATTGGGCAGGATGAGCCCAGAGAGATAGCACAGCAGTGTTTGCCTTGCAAGCAGCTGATCCAGGACCTAAGGTGGTTGGTTCAAATCCCGGTGTCCCATATGGTCCCCCGTGCCTGCCAGGAGCTACTTCTGAGCAGACAGCCAGGAGTAACCCCTGAGCACCGCCGGGTGTGGCCCAAAAACCAAAAAAATGATTGGGCAGGATGGGGCCAGAGAGATAGATAGTATGGAGGTAAGGCGTTTACCTTTCATGCAGAAGGTCATCGGTTAGAATCCCGGCTCCCCATATGGTCTCCCATGCCTGCCAGGAGCAAGGAGCCAGGAAAAACCCCTGAGCACTGCCGGGTGTGACCCAAAAACCACACACACACACACACACACACACACACACACACACACACACACACACACACACACACACAAGATTGGGCAGGTTTCCTTAGGGACACAAATTAATTTGGTGTCCTTTCTAGAAAAGCGATTCATCTCTGCATCCTTCCTGCCTGAGAAAGAAAATGAGGGTGGGGTAATCACCTCAAGGCAATTCAGGACAGGAGGAGTGAATAACAAAGAGAGAGAAAAGGGACAGCCAGCTGGTCACACTGCCTGGCCTGAGTTAAGAGCTGCATACTTGGACCCTCTCCTCCCTTCCTCGGTGTGGGTTGTGGAAGGAAGACTTACTCTCCCTCCCTTGCAGGAAAGGGAAGCCCAGAGAGAGTTGCCTCAGTGAAGGTCACACTGTCAGTGGTAAAGGAGAGCTGTCTGAGGATGCATTCTTGCTCTTCCCTGCAACATCACAGGCCCTTCGGCCTCTCAGGTCTAGCTGGTTTCTATGACAATGCAATTTGACAGCCTTGTTGTGGCCTGAGGTCACACCGCATTGCCCAGGAGGGGCCCCTCTCCTGCTCCCTCACACTGTGGCTCTGCACCCTCCTCTTTCCATGGCCAAGGGTTGGTGCTTGCTGTGGCCGCTGCCCACTGCAGCTGAAACCCTGCTTCTTTCTAGAGGAGCCCCGGAGCCGGGCTGCCTACGGGATGGGCTCAGTTCTCCTAGTCGATCCAGCTACACTGACCTGCTATCTGTGTTTATATTAGGGTTGATTTCTATCTGTACTCTGCATCCCTGTGGAGGCCCACTGTAGGTAGCTTCCTAGAAATCAGAACCAAAGCAATCCAGTATCCCTTCCTCCACTGTGAGGCTTCAAAGTGCTGCGAGAGCCCTGGGAGATTAGGTCTATGGTGTTGCACCCTTTTAGGGAAGGAGGCCAACCTTCTTTTTGTCGAGGGTCTGAGTCAGGAGCCTCCAACTGGGTGGGGAGGTGGGGGAAGCATTGCTTTATGACTTTGATCTCGGTTCACTTTCCGGCCTGGTTACCACATTCATAAAGCCAACAAATAAAAAGCCATCCCACAATTGTCTTGATAGCAGCTGACAGACCACTCTCCCTGGACATGCTTTCCACCTTCATAGTAATGCTGACTCAAAACAGCAGAGAAAATGGAGGTGAGGGGAGGGCGGGGAGAGGAGGGTTGAAGTCATCTTTGCTTTACTCAAAATGTTTTCATTTTTGGTTTGTATTTATAGAATTGTAAAGATTTAGAGCATAAGGTGGCACGTGAAGTGTGCTGAATGTAAAGTTGTTTGTTCAAAACAGTCATTGATTTTTTTTTTTTTTTGCAATGCCTGGAATAGCACCCTGGTCTTTAGCACATGCCAAGCATGCGCTCTACCACTGAGCCACATCCTGGCCTGGGTAATTGATTTCTCTCTCTCTCCATATATTATATATGTGTATATATACATATATACACATTATCTTTTACAACCATATGTTACATGCTTATAAAAATAAAAGCCAACAATTTACTCAAAATAAAGAAAAGTAGTCTTATTCTCTTCCCTCCCTGCTAATCTCTTTCAGCAGTACAGCATGATTATTTCTGGAACACTTCAGCACTTAGAGAACTTTATTTTGCTTTGTTTTATTTTTTTTTAATTTTGTTTGTTTATTTATTTCGGTTTTGGGGCCACACCCAGTGATGCTCAGGGGTTACTCCTGGTTATATGCTCGGAAATCGCTCCTGGCTAGGGGGACCATATGGGACACCAGGGGATGAAACTGCAGTCTGGTCCATTTTAGGTCAACCGCTTGCAAGGCAAACGCCCTACTGCTGCGCCATCACTCCGGCCCTGCTTTGTTTCATCTTGAGGCTACACCTAGCAATGTTCAGGAATTATATAACTGGCTCTGTGCTCAGGAATCACTTCTGGAAAGGCTTGGAGGATCATGTGATGCTGGGGATCAAACTAGGGTCAGCCACATGCAAGGCAAATGTATTCAGCCCTGTTTTATCTCTCCTCCCCCTTATGACAATCCTCACTACACAGGTACAGATGTTGTTGGGGATGTTTGAATAGGGTCGTCTCCCATTTATGATTCAGCAAATTGCCTTTTTTCTAAATAATATCTTTATTTAAGCACCATGATTACAAGCATGTTTGTAGTTGGGTTTCAGTCATAAAAAGAACAACCCCTTCACCAGTGCAACCTTCCCACAACCAATGTCCCCAACTTCCCTCCTCCCCATCCCCTCCCTGCCTGTATTCAAGACAGGCATTCTACTTCTCTCACTTAAATTGCCTTTTTTCATGTGAACTTTTCACAAGGACGGATGATCATTTCCATATTTCCATACTTGGAGATGCACAGATTTGTTCTTAGTGCTTTCTAGTGGCTTATGATTCAGGTATATTATCATCTAAACAAAAGAAATGCAGAGAAATCTTCACTTGTTTTCCCACTATGATAAACAGATATCTGTGCACATAGCAAAAATATGTTTGTAAGATTATACTTTGCAATGAAGTTGCAAAAAAAAATGCTCACTTAAAAATTTTATATTAGGGGCCCGGAGAGATAGCATAGCAGCGTTTGCCTTGCAAGCAGCCAATCCAGGACCTAAGGTAGTTGGTTCGAATCCCGGCGTCCCATATGGTCCCCCGTGCCTGCCAGGAGCTATTTCTGAGCAGACAGCCAGGAGTGACCCCTGAGCACCGCCAGGTATGATCCAAAAACAAAAAACAAAAAAAAAAAAAACAAAAAAAAATTATATTAAGGGGCAGGAGAGATAGTATGGAGGTAAGGCATTTGCCTTGCATGCAAAGGATGGTGGTTCGAGTCCCAGTATCCCATATGGTCCCCTGAGCCTGCTAGGAGCAATATTTGAGTGCAGAGCCAGGAGTAACACCTGAGTGCTGCCGGGTGTGACCCAAAAACAAAAAAATAAATAAAATTTTATATTAAAAAATTATATTTGGGGACAAGAATGGGTGCCTCGCACATGACTGACCCTCGACCCCTGACATCCAGGAGGAATGATTTATGAGAACAGAGCCAGGAGTAACCACTGAGTGTTGCTGGACTAAATCACCCCTGCAAATTATATTTACAGGTCAGAGAGATAGTACAGAGAATAGGGCATTTGCCTTGCACATAGCCAACCTGGCTTCGATCCCCAACATCTCACATTGTCTTCTAAACCCTCCAGAGCAGAATCAGAAGTAACTAGCCGAGGCTGGTGAGATAGCACAGCAGTAGGGCATTTGCCTTGCATGCAGCCGAGCCAGGACAGATGGTGGTTCAAATCCCAGCATCCCATTTGGTCCCCCATGCCTGCCAGGAGAGATTTCTGAGTGCAGCGCCAGGAGTAACCTCTGAGTACCGCTGGGTGTGATTCCCCTCACCCCAAAGTAACTAACCTCTAATCCCTGAGCATTGCCAGATATGATCCCAAAACAAAACTAAGCAAACAAAATTATCCTCTAAAAAATACTATACCAATATACTCTTCTCCCAGAGTGAATGGCAAGGGTGGGGAAGTCCCATTTCCCTACACATAAGCCCATAAAGCCCATGTTAGATATGCAGTATTTCTCAATTATTTTCTGTCATGCCCCCCTAGGAAGAAGAAAACATTTTCGCACCCCTCCCGTGTGACTGTAAATAGTATCTTTATTAAAAAAAAACTTTAACTTGCAAAACAAAAATATATAAAACAATTTGAGCTGATTTTTTAATCAGAGGTGATGTCTGGATGAATGGCTCCAATGAGTACGTTTTGCAATGCATAGCTTTTCAAAGCGTGGTCTGAAGCAGGACACAGCAACTCTCAGCTTCAGAGACATACAGAGACATAAACTC
The DNA here is from genome assembly GCF_024139225.1 of Suncus etruscus. Taxonomy (NCBI): domain Eukaryota; kingdom Metazoa; phylum Chordata; class Mammalia; order Eulipotyphla; family Soricidae; genus Suncus; species Suncus etruscus. The sequence continues at coordinate 53,949,398 of NC_064853.1, forward strand.
GGGGCTTAGCTTGTTATGACAGTGTTTGCCGAGCAACCCCTCTTTACGGAACCTTCTGCCGCTCGGCCACCGAGTTGGTGACCTGGGAATACACCATCAACATCCACAAGCGCATCACGGAGTAGGTTTCAAGAAGCGAGCATCTCGGGCTCTCAAAGAGATCTGGAAGTTTGCCATGAAAGAGAAGATATGCGCATTGACACCAGGCTCAACAAAGCTGTGTGGGCCAAAGGAATAAAGTACTAAGATGACTGGTGCTGTAAGATGAAACTACATATAGGCCCAGTTAATAGTGCACTCTGTATTTAAAAGCTCAGTGTTTGGTTCATGTGGATAAAAATATGTTCCCCCAAATAATGGCAGTGGCTCAGGGTGGGGTTACATCTGTAGGAAGCAAGATCCAAATAATGCAGCATGCAGTGTTAGGATTAGAGAGTAGAGTTGCACAGGGAATGAACTTGGTATGATGGGAGAATGTATTTGGACAGAGAAGAGATGGGAATTTTGTAGTCCTAGCCAAAGAATTTGGACTTCTTTTTTGACCTAATGAGAAGCTATTAAGGCTGTTTTGGCTGTAGACAATTTATGGAGATAGGAGGCTGTAAAATGCGATGACACCTGCATCATAGAGGGATGCTGCTATGCACATGGTGACTGTATAAGGTAAGTGGGTAAATATCTCTGTTGGCTGCTTGACAGGACGAAGTACATTGGGAGTAGTTGAGAAAGGTAGAGGATTACAGCCAGTAATTGTTTTCTTGATGGGATGCCGGAAATCGAACTGGGATCCATCCAGGGTTAGACATGTGCAGGGCAGACACATCCGCTGTGCTATAGCTCTGGCCCCTGAAATCTTAAATGTTTTGATGCTAGAAAATTTTCTGGAATCTCAGGAATTGTCAGTCTTGTTTTTCCAGAGATAAATTATTTCCCCCAAAGTCTTGTCTTTACCTTTTCTTTCCTCCTTCATACTCCATCCCTCCTTCCTTCCCTCCCTCCCTCCCTCCTTCCCTCCTTCCCTTCTTCCTTCCTTCTACTTTCTTTTCTTTTTTTTTTTATTTCTTTTTTTTTTTTTTTTTTTTGGTTTTTTGGGTCACACCCGGCAGTGCTCAGGGGTTACTCCTGGCTGTCTGCTCAGAAATAGCTCCTGGCAGGCACAGGGGACCATATGGGACACCGGGATTCGAACCAACCACCTTTGGTCCTGGATCGGCTGCTTGCAAGGCAAACGCCACTGTGCTATCTCTCCGGGCCCTTCCTTCTACTTTCCCTCCTTTTCTTTCTCATTTTCTCACTCTTTCCTTCTTTCTTTTCCTTTCCTATTCTTTCCTTTCCTTTCCCTTCTGCTTTTTCTTTCCCTTTCCCTTTCCCAATTCCTTACACTTACAAGGCAAATACTCTACCAGTGAGTCAAATCCAAATCCTGCAAGCCACTTTTTAGGTTAAAATTCTGCCTTAATCCTGGCTTCCGATCCTCTCTTGAGTTGGAGGCTAGCTCTAGCCCGCATGGGGTTGGGGGAGACCCCATGTGGAGGGCCTTCTCCCTAACTTGGGTGCGCTGGGAGCCTTAATAGGCTCCTAGCCTTCCCCTCTTCTGCCCCCGGCCTCCAGGCCTTCTGGGGTGGCAGCCCAGGTGGCCAGACAAGGTTGGTCCTAACTTGGGGTGTGCTGAGATTTGCTCGGTTACGCTAAATTTGTCACTGGCAATATCTGACCACTCTGCATATGGAAAACCATATTAAGAGTATTCCTAAAAAAAAAAAAAAAAAAAAAAAAAAAGTTAGAAAAAAAAAAAAAAGAGTATTCCTTATCTTTATGTTATGTTTTGCGTATCCAGAATGTCCATCTTGTATTCTGCCCTTTCCCACACCCCTTCAAAGCTCATTTTTACTCCTTAACTCTCTCACCCCCCCAAACATCACTAACCCACATTACTCTTTTTAACTTCAGTATTGCACAATCCTAATCACAGACCAAAGCCGTGCATTGTGTGTAACAACCCCGAACTGTTTCAAAAGACATAAAATGGACACGTATGTCTTTAGAATATTTTGTGTTTTTCCCGGACAACTATAAGTCTTACTAAATACTCTCTTATACAGTGACGATTCTAACCACTTTTTATCTTCTCTTTATGAGCTGTTCAACAAGGAATTTTGGTGAAAGAGTCCCCCAGTTTAATGCTTATGATTGAACCATGTCATGGGGATTATTGGACTTGTTCTTATGGCCCCCATATGCACCAATAACGCCACATGGCATTTCTCCTTTTTTGCATTGACACATTAAAATGAGAAAATACTATACATACAAGTAAGATCCTATCTAATAGAGATTGGAATACACAAATCTTGTAGTGCAAAGGGACCTTACACCCTGAACATTGACATAATGACCTGGCACAGGCCTCAGAAAAATGGGCATTCTTCATTCACCCCTGATCTAGAGAAGACATCCACGAAACATCCAGGTTTGTCTATAACATCACCTGGAAGCAATCCTCTACCACGGAAGACCCTACCACTGCTCAGACATCGACCTGCTCAAAAGAGACTTCCCTTAACACTGAGAAGACTTAACAACAACGACCTGCTTACAGGACAGGACTTCCTGCATTGCCCTTTAATGGTGAGGTGAAACGAGAGGACGCTCCACAACCTGACTTCTATGTAGGATATGCAGATTCCAGGATCTTTAATACAGAAACATGACACCAACAACAGAGACTGTATGAAAAGTGTGTTGGCACTACGGACAATGTCTTGGATTGGACGATCTAACTTGCCTAGAGTTGGTCTTATGCCAGGAAACTTCAGGGGTAGGGTCTCTTTGTATTTAGGCCAAGGTTATTCCTTCCCATGCCTCTCATATTTTGGTGGGCCTATGCAAACAACAATTGCCACTCTAACAACGTTTTTACTGTGCTCCTTTGACTCTAATCCTTAAAAAAAAAACCCACTTAAAATTTGAGATTAACTTAAGCTAATATGCATGTACAGGGAAATGTAAAAAATACTATGCCTCTAATGTTTAAGGAGTTACGTAAGTTTTATGGCTTTAGATTGCCTTGTGTGCTGTTAAGAAATATTATAATGTGTTACAATCTGGGCACTTGAGGGACAAAGTAATTGTACATGGATTCTATTTTGTTTGTCTTAATGTTCTTTGGCTGAAAGTTCAAAGTTAAGATATCAGCAAGGGAACTTCTTCTGAGAATTATGTCATGGGTGATTGTCCTTCCACTGTAACTTTACCTTGTCCTCTTTCTTTGCATCTTTGTTCTCATAATTAAAAATAAAAAATTAAAAAAAAAATCTGCCTTAAACTTGGTGAGTTCCAGTAGGAGTAATATAATGCAAGAGTGTTAGGAGGCCAGAGAGATAGTACAGTGAGTGGGTTGGGTGCTTTCCTTGCATGCTGCCAACCCAGGTTCCATCTCCAGCATCCCATATGGTCCCATGTGCCCATCAGAAATAATTCCTGAGTTACTCCCGAGCCAGGAGTAACCCCAGCATCTGTCTTTGTCAGCCCTGCCAGAAGTTGAGGGAAATGTGTTGATCTATACAAATGACTAAATTTGTGGCCCAGAACTGAGAAGAGAGATAAACAATCATGCCAAACTACACATATTTCTTCCATCAGAACTCCATTCCTCCTTGTGTCTTGTGGTGATAGAGGAAACAAGGGGGTTTAAACTGAGCAAACTGAACAAACATTTTGCAAATGAGCTACAGTAGGTTGTTGGCAGGAATTTCCAGGTTTTGTTTCACTTAATTATTTTACTTATTTATTTATTTATTTTGGGTTTTGGGCCACACCCAGTGCTGCTCAGGAGTTACTCTAGGCTCTGCACTCAGAAATTGTTCCCATGGGGCCAGAGTGGTGGTACAGTGGTAATGCATTTGCCTTGCACATGGCTGACCTAAGATGGAGCTGGGTTCAATCCCCAGTATCCCATATGATCCCCCGAGCCAGGAGCTATTTCTGAGCGCATAGCCAGGAGTAACCTTTGAGTATCATCGGGTGTGGCCCAAAAGCCAACCAACCAAACAAAGAAACAAAAAGAAATCGTTCCCAGCAGACTCAAGGGCCATATGGGATGCCAGGGATCAAACCCAAGTCTTCAGTCCTGGGTCAGCCATGTGCTGTCGCCCTACCTACTGCCCTACTGCTGTACTATTGCTCCAGCCCATAGTTTCACTCAATTTTTACCACAACTTAGTGCAGTAGGCACTAACCTCTCTCTTCTGCCAGTGAGAAAATCATGACACAAAGGATAGTCAGCCAGAGCAGAGCAATAGCACAGCAGGTAAGAAGTTTGCCTTGCCAGCAGCAACCCAGGTCTGATTTCCTGGCATCGAATATATTCCCCCAAGACCTCCAGGAATGATTCCTGAGCACAGAGCCAGGAGTAACCCCTGAACATCACTGGCTGTGGCAAGACAAAACAAAACAAAAAAGAAATAGCCAACTAGTGAATAGTAGAGCTAGAATTTTCTCCCAGGCCTAAATCAATATTTCTTTGAGAAGTATTGTCTACCTTTTATTTTCCAGGTGCATTCTCCTTTTTCTCCCTTTTGCCCTCCATTCTGCAAAATAAATGTTATTCTAATTTCAGAGGTGGCTCCTGTGGATGCATTGGTGGAACTGTCCCCATTTTATGGATGAAGACACAGGGAGGTAAAACATCAGAATTTGAATTCAGACTTACTGACACTTTGCTACACTCCAGCAGGCTAAGGGAAAGCAATTGGAGTGAGATAACCGGGCCAAGTGGAAATATCATACTTTGTAAATTTCCTTAACCTAGTTTAAATCATTTGTTTGTTGTTGTGAGGCCACACCCAGCAGTGTTCAGAGCTTACTCCTGGCTCTGAGCTCAGAGATTAGTCCTGGTGGGACTCAGGGGACCATATGATATGTAGTACTGAGAATCAAACCCATGTCAGCTTCATTCAAGAACACCTTGCCCGCTAGCCCATGGTTTAGACATCTTCAAATGTTTACCATATGCAGTAATGGTGTACATCAAAACTATAAGCATTAACGTGAATGTAAATATGTTACCTAAGCTATAATAATAATAATAAAGTGAAATTTAAAGATATAATTAGCATGGGGCACTTACCTTGCAGGTAAATGAGCCCTGTTTGATCCCAGTACCATAAATGTACCCCACCCCACCTCCAGCACTGCCAGGAGTGATTTCTGAGCAAAGAGCCAGGAGTAAGCCAGAGAGCACTGTCTGGTATAGCCCAGCACCTCCCCCTCAAATGGCACCTTATGAGTGAAGAGATTCTGAGACATTAAAATCCATTCCCCGAGGGGCTGAAGTGATAGCACAGCAGTAGGGTGTTTGCCTTGCATGCAGCTGACCAGGGGCATCCCATATAGTCCCCTGAGCCTACCAAGAGCAATTTCTGAGCGCAGAGTCAGGAGAAATCCCTGAGCGCTGCCAGATGTGACCCAAAAAGACAGAAAAAGAAATCCATTCCCCACAAAATATATTGAGAGCTTTAAAAAAAATTGGAGCAAGAATCTAAGACTTTTCGAGTTCCCACAGGGGATGATTCTTGTCTCGGGGTCAGACAGAACATCCCTGCAAGCTGCGCTTCTCTGCAGCACACACCCATCACAGGTTGAGCTGAGTTAGAGGCTGATCCTCCCTCCAGGGCCAGCACCTCAGCAGTGCTGTCCCCTCAGATTTCTATTCCCTGGACAAAGCAATCAAGCTCTTAATTAAATTCTCTCCTTACAAGTCTGAGGAAAACAAACAGAAAAGCCTCTCCTGCAGGACCTGCTCGGAGACTCGCTACTGAGATCCTATCGCCGGCTGCTCGGACATCCATCCCTCGCTGCTCCTGGGGAATTTCCTGCTGACTGCTGCCCTGGCATGGGCCCACCCCGTCTGGACCAGAGGAAATTACATGGGAGGTGCGAGGATGTTATCAGGAGCCTCTGTGCCTTCTCCAGTTAGAAGTGAGTCTCAGCATGTCAAGGGGGGGCAGGCGGGTGGATGGCTTCAGAGGTAGAAAGGGTGTTGGGAGGTGAGGTCAGGGATGACCTGAATACTTGTCCCCCAAATCTGCAGCCATGTGGTCTCATGCACTGCTTCTCTCAGGTGATTTCCATTCTCCCCTGACCATATTCTAAAAAATTCTTTTGGGCCTGTGGTGAAGTGCTCAGTGATCCTGGGGTGACTTCTGGGGAGACTTGATTTAGCAGTACACACCTTATGCTGAAGCCTGGTCCAATGCTGGGGTCTGGCAATGTGGGGTCTGGGACTATGCATGCTGGGGATCAAACCAGGGCCTTATACATAAAAGGCATGTGCTAGATAGACATGGAGAGCATCATGCTGAGTGAAATGAGTCAGAAAAGAGTGACAGACATGGAATAGTTGCACTCATTTGCAGGATAAAAAAAAAATCAAATACCACATAGCATGAGAATGATGCCCAAGGACAAAAGAAACAAGGGCTAAGAGGACTGCTCCATGGTAGGAAGCTTGCCACAAAGAGGAGGGAGGTTTAGGGACCACTATGACAAAGATATTTGGAAATGGTCACTCTGGACAAGAACTGGGTGCTGAAAGGGGTAAAGGGATATGCATGGTACCCTTTCAGTAAAAGTATTATAAGCCAAAGGGGAAGGAGAGAGAGAGAGAGAGAGAGAGAGAGAGAGAGAGAGAGAGAGAGAGAATAGTGTCTACTATAGAAGCAGATTGGAGAGAGAGAGAGAATAGTGTCTACTATAGAAGCAGGTTGGAGAGAGAGAGAGAGAGAGAGAATAGTGTCTACTATAGAAGCAAGTTGGAGAGAGAGAGAGAATAGTGTCTACTATAAAAGCAGGTTGGAGAGAAAGAGAGAGAGAGAAAAAGAGAGAGAGAGAATAGTGTGTACTATAGAAGCAGGTTGGAGTGGACAGAAGAAAACAGGAGACACTAGTGGCCAGAAGTGTTTACTGGGATGGGTATTGGAACATTGTATGAGTGCAACTCAGCCATCTACAACTTTGTAGCTCTGCCTCTCAAGGTGATTCAGTTAAAAATTGTTTTAGGGGCCAGAGAGATAGCATGGAGGTAAGGCATTTGCCTTGCATGCAGAAGGTTGGTGGTTTGAATCCTGGCATCCCATATGGTCCCCCGAGTCTGCCAGGAGCGATTTCTGAGCATAGAGCCAGGAGTAACCCCTGAGCACTGTCGGGTGTGACAAAAAATTGTTTTTAGAGGTATTGTGCTCTAGCCCTTTGAACTATTTCCCTGACCCAAATTTTGTATTTAATTTTATTTTGCACTTTTGAAAACTGAACCCAAGGTTTGAAGATGTAAGACAAGTATTTTGCACTGAACTATATCCCCACTCCCTTCCCCTGACCATTCTTGTTTATTTTTGTTTGGGGGCCACTCCTGGTGATAATCAGTAGTTACTCTTGGCTCTGCACCTAGAAATCACTCCTGGCAGTACTTGGGAGAACATATAGAATGCCAGGGATTAAATCCAGGTTGGCCACATGCAAGGCAAGTGCCCTACCCACTGTACTATCACTCTGGCACTGCCTGACCATATTCTAATAGACACAGGGAACCATAGAAAGAAAAGGACACTGAACTAGGAGTCAAAGTGGCTAGGGTTCAGATCTGTTACTAAATTTTTGTGTGGCTATTTAATGATAAAGGTTATGCTAACTCTTATACATAGGTAATCTTCTTCAGGCCCCACAATGATTTTTCTTTCTTTTTTTTTTTTTTTTTCAAGGCAACTGGGGTTAAGTGGCCGACCCAAAATGAGACTACTGGTAAGTAGTACTGAGAACCCAACCATGCTTTCTGACTCCAGAGCTGAGTTCCTAACTCTACTCTTTAGTTAGTCCTTTTTTTTGTTTGTTTGTTTTTTTTTTGGGCCACACCCGTTTGACGCTCATGGGTTACTCCTGGCTAAGCGCTCAGAAATTGCCCCTGGCTTGGGGGGACCATATGGGACGCCGAGGGATCGAACCGCAGTCCTTCCTTGGCTAGCGCTTGCAAGGCAGATGCCTTACCTCTAGCGCCACCTTGCCGGCCCCTACTTAGTCCTCTTACTCCATTTCTCCAACTGTAAATTAACAGGCATGAACTTAAATTCTGGACTTTCCCAGCCCTAACAAACTGCTTTGTTCAACATTCACTGCATTGTTAAGCCCTGAACTGGAAACATAGAATTAAGGCTTCTCCCTTTGCATATGTGGAAGGAGTTAGGGCCACACCAGACAGTGCTCACTCAGAAGTGCTCAGGCTCTATGCTTAAGTCACTATTGATGGTGGTCCCAGAGATGGAGCCCAGACCTTCTATATACAACATGCACTCAAGTCCATCCAGCTTGAATCCTAGATAATCCCATCTTCATTATCCTCACTAATCCTATACCACTGACACAGTACTGTGCAAAGAGAAGTTCTCTAGATTAGTGTTTCTAAACTGAGGGGCTTAGAATATTCCAAGGAAGCCACAGGTGAAAATCAATAAATGAAAGGCCACAACAGAAAACTAGAGGACCAATTGGTAAGATGGCGGGGAGGGGAGGAACCAAGGAACCAAGTTTGGAAAGAGGGACCTTGGTTGTAAAACAGTTGAGAAATACTGGTTTAAGTATTAGTTGATCAGGCTTTTAATTTATGGGGAGAAGCACAGGCTTGGGAATGAGCTTTACTAAGGTGACATCCTGTTGTTTGCCTTGCAAGAGAAGGACATCTTCCTTCTGAGAACAAGAGGACTTTCTGGGCTTCCTAGAGAATAAAGCCTTAGCCTGCTGTGTTGTACATAAAAGTGCTCTATAACTATTAGTTCCTTTTTCAATGGACTTTTTACTGTTCACTTGACCCTTTTCACCCACTGGTGAGGGCCCACACTACAGCCCTTTTCATTGTCTCCAGGTCACAGTGACCTAATTTGCACATCTAAGGGCATATAGCAAACATGCTCAGCTGGGACCTGAGCTGCCAGTGAAGAAAAAGAAGAGCCAGAAGGCTGGGAGCTCAGTCCCTTTGCACAGATCACCCCTGGATTCTGTTTTCATCCTTCTCCCCAGGCATATGTCCCTTCTGTCTAGACAGCTTTACCCTGAAGAAACAGCACACCTCAGATTGTCTGATGACAAAACCTGACTAGACACTAATCCCCCCTCACATGACACATTCGAAAAGAGTAAATCTGGCTTCCAGCTCCTACGCAAGGGTAATCTAAGGGAGCAGGAAAGCTGGGTGGCTTATTTCCTTAATTTACTTACCCATTCAACCATCTATCTAGTTACCCACCACTCATCTATACATCAATCTATTCATCTGTCCATCTATCTGTCCATCCATCCACCGGTCCATCCATCCATCATGCAATCCACATTTGTCTATTTATCCATTCATTCCTCTATCTATCTATCCATCTGTTCATCCATCCATCATCTACCTATCCATCTATCCATTCATCCATCTATCCTTCTATCCTTGGTTGAATGCCTATAACATATCATGCTAGGTATATAGCAAACTGATATGAATAATGCATTTGTTTGTTTTGTTATGCCTGGTAATGCTCAGAGCTTACTCCTGGTTCTATGCTCAGGAATATACCAATTAGGCTTGGGGAATCATATGGGGTACCAGTGATCAATCCCAGTTGAGTGTATGCAAGTCAAGTTGTACTGTCCCTCCAGCCCCTTACATAAATAACCTTTACTTTCCAAAAAATATAGCATTGGATATATATATACCTAAAATAATTGGAAAATAACATTTCAATCATAGGGACAAATAGATAGTATAGCAGTTAGAGCACATGCTAAGATGTAGCTTTGATTCCCAGCACCACATGATCTCTCAGAACAACTAGGGATAACCATGGAGGCTTCCAACTGCCAGCGTAGCCCAGGTATCCCTGGCATCACAGAATCCAAACAGCACTGCATATTCAACATTGAACTGATGGCCTGATTGGCTGAGAATTGCCAGTGAGGCACCCAAAAAGCAAACAAAAAATAATACTGGGTAACTGGAAAAATAATACAGTGGGTTGGATGCTTGCCTTGCATGAGGTCAATCCTGGTTTAATCCCCCAGAATCCTATATGGTTCCCAAGAGCACTTTTAGGAGTAATTCCTGAGTGCAAAGACAGGAATAATAGGAGTAACCCCTGAACACTGCTGGGTATGATTTCCAAAACCAAGTAATAATAGTAGTAGTAGTAATAATAATAATAATAATAATAATAATTCAATTGTGTGATAAAGAACACTCCAGGGGGCCTTCATCAAAGTTCCACTAAGGCGATACTTTTTTTTGGTTTTTTGTTTTGTTTGTTTTTGGGGTCACACCCAATAGTGCTCAGGGGTTACTCCTGGCTCTACACTCAGAAATCACTCCTGGCAGGCAAGGGGGACCACATGGGATGCTGAGATTCAAACCACCATCCTTCTGCATGCAAGGCAAACAAACTTCTTATCTCCATGCTATCTCTCCGGCCCCACTAAGAAGATACTGTATAACACTTTATGCATGAGCCAACTAAGGTTCACAGACTTGAGATCAACTTGTCCAGGGTCATCTAGCTACCAAGGAGTGACATCAGTCTATGCCATCCCAGTCAAACAGCAGAGTAGCACTTTAAGGGGGGTAGAAAATGGGTCAAAGAAATATCCCAATTTGTGCTACTCTGAGCCTGTTGGGTTGGTGCAGTGATCTAAGTGGAACAGAACTGCCCCTCCCCCAGCACCAGTGAGCAGGAATCTGCCTTGTTAGGTAAAGCCATTCCCATCTCATGGCCCTTCCCTGGCTTCCAGGGCTCTCAGGAAAAGTTCTTCTGCAAGGCTCCTGATGAGCTGGCTCCCGCTGCCCCTACAGCCTCCTTTGGAACAGCAGCCCCCAGTCTGGCAGTGTCTGTTCCCCTTCCATCCTCTTCCATCCATCTAGAACATCTCTACTTCCCTTCCCCTTCTCTGCTCAGACATCACCCTTTTCCTCTTAAAGCTGGGGTGGGGATGCCCTTTCCCACTGACCAGGTGGGGTATGCACCTCCTTCCATGCAGTGTTTAACAGGAAGTGTGTCTGTCCATTTCTCTCCTGTGCTGTGACCTTCCTGAGAGCGGGGACAGGTCTGCGGATGGGGTGTGAGAGCTTTCAAACAGCATGTCCCACCTCCTGCTGCTTTGATGGTTAAATACTGCGGTAGGGCCTGCTGCGCTACTGCACAAGCTCTGCTGCTCTTACCCTGTTCCTCCTTCCTGCTCACTGCAGCTTCTGGAGCTGTTGGGATTTTTTTTTTTACAGAGGATGCACACCTGGGGTGCACCTGTATACACTCAGCTTTGTAATTTCCAACTGTAGGATTCAGGCCAGGACCCCCACAGCAGCTACGAATGCATGGGCTGTGTAGATGGGACCCCCTCATTCTTGATGTTTGATGTTTGATGTGGGCCTTCCCACTTATCTGTGGGAAAGCCTATATTGGCCTCACTAAATCTCCCTATTTCCTCTTAGGGGAAAGAACTGAGAAAGCTGAGGTGTGGTTGCCGATAACTCTTGTCTATTTGCCAGAGATTGATTTGCTTGGGATTTGCAGTAAGACAAAAAGAACTTCTGCATTATTAATGATCATTGATCCCAGCCTTCCAAAAAAGAGATTCATGACCATGAAGGCTGCAGGCCAACCATCAGATAGTAAATTGGGAGGGCGAGGTGTGCAGACAGGAGGGGAGGGCCTGAGTGTGAGGATGGGGATTTTGTGAAGAGAGAAGGACATAGAAGGACACTACACCGAAAGTCTAGAGCAGCGGTTGTCTGGGGGGTATACAGATGTCAAACAGCTGTATGGGCTGTAAATAACCCAGTGTGGCAATGGATGCTGCAGGCCTGTCCACACCCATCTAAGGAGATTTCATGATGAAAATGTTGCTAGGGGCCAGGGAGAGAGCTCAAAGGAATGGCATGCCTGCTTTACATGTAGTTGGAACCCTGACACCATGTCTAGACACCTGGACACTGCTGGGGAGCACCCCCCCCCCAGCAATATACATGGAGAAACATGAGCACAGAACCAAAAGAAAAGAAATGCTGCCAGGGAAAGTTAATTCTAAAATGGTAGATCCTTCCTCATCCTCCCTCCCACAGAAGTGCCTTCATAACTAAGCTTCAACATACACGAAGAGCAACTAGACAGACAACCCTCTGAAGAACAGTTCCACATATGTGAAAACTGCACAGAGTTCTGGGTCCTTGGATTGCCTTCATGGACAGTCCTCAATGTACCTTTTCTCAGCAGTTGATACTCAAGCAGTGCTTAGTGTTGTGGGCCTGTATACCCAACTTTGTGATTCCAGGCAAAAGCAAAAATATGCAACTTGTCTGAGCGCTGTGGCATTGGGGACCATCAGGGTGAATACCCCCATAGCTTAAAGGGGGCTATGTGATGCCAGAGTTCAAACTCAGGTCCCTGCACATGCAAAACATACATCCCTGACCACTAAGTTATCTGCCCCAGTCTTCGTGTCCCATTTTCATTTTGAGGTTTTGTTTGTTTGTTTGTTTGCTTTTGTTTTATTTGGAGGCCACACCCTTAGTGCTCTGGCTCTGTGCTCAGAGATAACTTCTAGTGGTACTCAGGAGATCAGGGGATCATTATGTGTTGCCAGGAAGGAAACCTTAACCCCTGTACTATCTCTGCAACTTTATGTCTTTTTTGTGCTCCGGTTTTTTTCTCCAGACAAATAGAAAAGGTCTGTTCAGCATCCGACAGGGCTAGAAGCTGTGGGGTTAGGTCAGCAATCAGAACCTGCCATCTGAATGAGGAAGGGGCTGTCCCATTTTTCTTTTTCTTTTTAAAACTATAACATCATGATTCATAAAGTTGTTCATAATAGTTGTTTCAGGCTTTCAATATTCCGACACCAATCCCACCACCCTTTTGTGTAACCTTCTGTCCACCAATATCCCCAGTTTTCTCCCCATCTCCAAGCCCTTAGCATCATCCCCTACCTTTCTGACCTCAGCCCCCAAAACTGCGGAAAACCTGGCTGTCCTTGGGCCTGGAAAGCTCTTTCCCCATCTTGCTGCAGGCAGAGCTCATTGTCCTTTCATCCGATGCCATTCCCCCCTAGCCAGGCCTCCGGGTTCCTCCATCCAAAGCCTCCAGACCTCCCTCTATGTAGCTCCCCTTCCCTGCTTTCTTTTCCTGCACACCTTTTTACCTTCATAAACATCTCTGTTCTTTCTACTTGTTACATTCGCGTAAGCTTCTCCGAATCCCCATCATTTTTTTGTTTGCTGCTACCATCAGCGTCTAGGGCCCAATCGATAAAAAAATATTTGTTAAATGAGAAAAAAATAAACCAAAAACCATCCAGCGAGGGGACTGGGACGGATGGAGAAAGCGACGCTTTCCGGGCAGCACCTCTGCCTCCAGGCGTGGTCCAGGACTGAGACCACCAACCACGGTTCTCCGGACCCAGCTCCTCATCTCTCCTACAGGTGGGCACCGGGAGCGGAGGGAGGCTGGGGCTGCCCCTCCCTCGGCCCCCCAACCCGGCAGGTTTGGGCTGAGGCTGCGGTGGGGCTCGGGGTTTGCTCGGGCCCGCACCTGCCTCCAGGCGGGCGGGTGGGGGGCCGAGTGCGCAGAGGGCGCCCGGCGAGGGAGGAGCAGAAGGCTGGGAGCGCCCAGGAGCGGAGCGGAGCGGAGCGGCGGGCGCGGGCAGGGGAGCGTGAGAAGCCGCCGCAGGGCGCTAGTTGGGGCGGGATCGCGGGGAAGAGCCCCCCGGGGCTGGGCTTGCGGGCCGGGCGGCGGCCGGAGCTCGGCTGGGGGGTCGCGACGGTGGAGATGCGGCGGCCGCCGGCGGGGAGACGCGGCGCGGCGCGGCGCGGACCCAGCGGACCCGGGAGGGCAAAGCCGGGGTCCGCATCTGCGTGGCCGGGGAGCGGGTAAGCGCTCGGCGCTGAGTGCCGCGGCTGTCCCGGAGGAGCGGGACAGAATCGGGGCAGGGATTTTGCCCCGCTGCCCCTCCTGGGGGCCTGGGGTGCTCGCAGTATCCTGAGGGCGGGAGGGGCGCGTGCCAACCAGGGGGTCCCGGAGGAGCAGCCCCGAGGGGATGTGCAAGGGGGCCCCGTCCGTTGGAGCCCAGAATTAGAGGGGTGGGCCGGAGCAGAACCTCGAAGCGTCTGCGGCATGCTGGGCACGCATTCTGGGCGCCCCGCGCAGAAGCCAGAGCTGGTGGGGCTGGAGGCGCACCCCAAGAGGAGGGGGCTGCGACGCCCCCCACGTGCACCCCTGCAGCCGAGGGAAGCTAGCTGGGCGCTGCCCCCTGCCGGCCAGGTCGGACCCGGTGCTGCGGCGGGGCCGCCCCCTTTCCTAAAGGGGAGTCGCAGGGAGCGCCCGGTGGAGGGCAGGACGGCGTTGGTGCTGGGCATCGGGACCCCCTCGGTCCTGAATTGCTTTGTAACCTTGGGTAGGACACACAGCCCGACTCCCACCCTCAGTTTGCGCATCGACCAAATGGAAGGATCGGTGACAAATATCCCGATGCAGATAGATGCTTTTCTATTCACAATAAAGTTCCCCTGGAATTCTAGCTCATACATGTAATGTCAGGTTTGGGTGGGCACTCAAAAAATCTGTTTAATCCCGTTGGGGGAGTGTGAGGAATACATCTTGCCCAAGGTCACATTGCTTGTAGGAGGATAAATGCTCTGGGGGAAGTTTTGCAGTCAAGAACAGGGATGTCAGATGGGCAATTGGAGTTTGAGTGTTGTTGACTGTGTAGTCTTGGAAAAGCATTTGCCCTCTCTGAGCTCTGTGAAATGGGGATGAGTAAACCCTCAAGTGGGAGTAAACCCATCAAGTGGGATTTGGACAGGACCTGGCCAGGAGCCATCAGCACGCAGGCATCCCTCTCAGTCTAGGTGCCACCTCCCCATCTCTTCCTTGGACTCAGCTTTCTGGTCAGACTGAGTCCCTGCGGTGTGGACCCCAAAATGGATCACAGTGGATCACACAAACATTGAGGTACCTTTTACCTACAGCACAGCAAGGCCAAGGGTCTTTTCCCATTGGTGGCTGCCTGGCTGTCACAGAGGCCTCCGGGGAAGCCAGGACCTAGTGAATGGCATAGGAGAGCTGGCCACATGGACCTTCTAGCAGGTAGTCTAATCTCTCCAGGATCAAGGGGCTTTTACAGTTTGCCAGTTCCTGCAGAGGGTGCCCTTTCTCTGCAGGGCCACAGAAGAATGACTGTTCTTTGTGACTTGAGTAATGGGATTCTGAGTAGGGATGCAGGTTACCAGGCTCACCTTCCTCCAGAGCCTTTCCTCTTACAGCTCTAGGCCTACTCCTGAAGAATGTGGTGCGCCTGGCTCCCAGGAGTGCTACCCTGATCTGATGCCCCAATGGGGTAGGTAGGAGTCTGCCAAGGTCACCGGTGTCCTCTAGGAAGCTGACTTGCATTGTTCAGTCTTTTTGTTTGCTTTAGTACTGAGGCCACATCAGGCGCTACTCAGGGTCCACTCACAATTTGGTGCTTGGGGATAGCTCAGGAGACCACGCAGTGCCAGGGATCCAACCTAGGCCTTCTGCATGCAGAGCATGTGCTGCAGGCCTTTGTGCCATCTCCCCAGCCTCTGTTCAGCCTTTCATGTCCCCTCTCAGCCAAGCAGAACCGGCTGTTAGCTTTTTTCCTTTTCTCAAACTGCTGCCAGTTAGCTCCAGGAAACCTTTCTCCTCCTTTGTCTTTGTTGCAGGTTCCACCTCCTCTGATTTGTTATTGTTTGGGTCACACCTCATGCTGCTCTGTGCTCAGGGCACCCCTGGCAGTGCTCTGGGCACAAATTGGAGCCAGTGTTGTGGTCATAGCTACATCTAGGCAAGTGCCTTCATCTTTGCACTCTCTCTCACTCCCTTTTACACCCTTTTGCCAGTCCAGGTTGTTCTCCCAGGCCCTTCTCCCCAGGTTGATCTCATTCACCCAAATGGCTTTAGTTACCACCTCGATGCGCCTGACTCACAGATGGTTCTCTTCTCAGGCCATAGACACATCTATTTTTTGTCTGACAGGCACTGTTCTAGGCCCTGGGGATAGAGCACTGAGTGAGATAGAAGGTACATGGTGGGGGGGAGGTGTTGGCAGACAAGTAATAAGCCAGCAGAAAATATCAACCAGGATTAGGTGCTAAAATGAGCATAAGGCCGGGTGCTATGGCAGAGGGTGAGAGCTGCTGTAGGTTGCTTGGTGTGAGCCTGGGCACAGATGCTATTTTAAGGTCAGTGGAGTGGCTACAAGCTGGTAAGAGATGAGGTCAGAGATGTGGCTGGCCTTCGGGAGGGGAGGGCAAAGGAGAACCTTAACCCCACGGCAAGGATCTGGGTTTTAATTTTTATTATTTTTTATTTTATTTTTTGGTTTTTGGATCACACCTGGCAGTACTCAGGGTTACTCCTGGCTCTACACTCATAAATCGCTCCTGGAAGGCTCGGGGGACCATATGGGATGCCGGGATTTGAACCACTATCCTTCTGCATTGAGGCAAACGCCTTTACTTCCATGCTATATCTCCAGCCCCGGATTTGGGTTTTTAATGAGTGAGGTAGAAACTATTAGACAGGTGTTTTGTTTGTTTCCTTGATGGTTTTGTGCACTCCTGGTAGAGCTCAGAGGACCATATGTAGTGTTGAGCCAATTAAACTGGGTGAGCCACATGCAAAGCAAGTGCCATAACCCCTTTACTATCCTTTCCTTTGCCCATCCCCATTAAATAGTTTTAAACAGGAGAGAGGAAATACTCAAAGACTCATTTGAGTTTTACAAGAATAATTATTTTAGGGCCAGAGCGATAGCATGGAGGTAAGGTGTTTGCCTTGCATGCAGAAGGACGGAGGTTTGAATCCCAGCATCCCATTTGGTCCCCTGTGCCTGCCAGGAGCGATTTCTGAGCGCAGAGCCAGGAGTAACCCCTGAGCGCTGCCGGGTGTGACCCAAAAACAAAAACAAACAAACAGAAAAAAAAAGAATTATTTTAGACACATTGCAGCCTATTGCGCTGCAGGCATTGGAGTCCTGGGGAGGAGAAAGTAGATCTTTTTTTTTTTTTTTTTGGTTTTTGGGTCACACCCAGTGACGCTCAGAGGTTACTCCTGGCTATGCGCTCAGAAGTCGCTCCTGGCTTGGGGGACCATATGGGACGCCGGGGGATTGAACCGCGGTCCATCCAAGGATAGCGCAGGCAAGGCAGGCACCTTACCTCTAGCGCCACCACCCGGCCCTGAGAAAGTAGATCTTATAGCTTTCAGTTATAGGAACAGTGGTAGAGCATGCACCTTGCATGTATGAAGCTCTGACTTTGACTTCTTGGAAGAAAAGGAAGAAGATGGGAGGAAAGAAGAAGAAAGAAAGAAGGAAAAGGGAGGGGAGAGAATTCCTTAACTTGACCAAAGATGGCATTGAGATGGCCTTAGAAAATGGAGAGATAATTAAATATAGATGATAGAAGGCCAATGGTGAATACAGTGGACCTGGTTTCCATCTCCTGTACCACTTATGGTTTCCTGAGCCCTGCCAGAAGTAAGCCCTGAAGTGCAGAACCAGGAGTAAATTCTGAGCACAGGCCAGGTGTGGTCTCCCTTTCCCATCTCAAAAATAAATAAATAAATAAGGTATAGACGAAGAGGAAAAAAGATTGTGTTGTGTTTTCAGGCAGAGAGACAAGTCTAAACCAGGGGAAAAAATGCCTAAGCAATATGTGGAGAAGGCAGAGGAGAAGGATAAGAAATGCTGGGGAGGGAGTGCTGGCAGCAAGGCCTGGACCTGGCTGTGTGACTTTCTGCCAGTTAGATTACCTTTGGGAGTCTCTGCTTCTACGCTTATAACTGAAAAGTAGCTGGTTCAAGGCTAGAAAGAGAGAGAGGGAGAAAACCAAATGTTGGGGATGGAAGAATAAGAACAGCATGATGACTCTCAGGACAGGCTGGGGTACATGAAAATAAGAGGGGCTTGAATGAATTTGGGGTCCCTGGGGAATATCCAGGAGAGAAAAACCAAAGGACATTGAGAGCCAGAAGTACAGAGTGGGAAGTCAAAGATAAAATTATTATAATTCTTTTATCCCTTGAGTCAGTGGATCAAATTGGTGTTGGGGTGGGGGGTTGGGCCACACCCAGCGGTGCTCAGGAATTACTCCTGGCTCTGTGCTAAGAAATCGCTCCTGGCAGGCTCAGGGGATCATATGGATGTTTGGAATCGAACCGGGGTCTTGGGGTCTGTTAGTGGTTGGATGTGTGCAAGGCAAGTGCCCTACCACTGTGCTATCACTCTGGCCCCTATGGATCAAATTGTTATTGAACCAATGATAAGTATTAAACCCAAAACATAGAGTTCTGATGGGAAGGGGGGTTCCAATTCCAAGAATATATGATTTGTTTTGTTTGGGGGCACACCTGGCAGCATTCGGGGGTTACTTCTGACTGCGCTCAGAAATTAATCCTGGCATGTGCTCACTTTGGCTCACATATACTAAAATTGGAACAATACAGAGATTAGCATGGCCCCTGCACAAGAATGGCATGCAAAAGCATGAAGCACTCCAAATTAAAAAAAAATTACTCAAGACTATACTTTCAGGGGCCGGCGAGGTGGCGCTAGAGGTAAGGTGTCTGCCTTGCAAGTGCTAGCCAAGGAAGGACCACGGTTCGACCCCTGACCCCCGGTGTCCCATATGGTCCCTCCAAGCCAGGGGCAATTTCTTAGCGCTTAGCCAGGAGTAACCCCCGAGCATCAAACGGGTATGGCCCGTTCCTGAGCGTGAAGCTGGCTCTAGGTGTTGCTTCTGTGCCTGCCTTTTTGCCATTGATGATCGTTCTTCCCTTCCTTTGGAAGGGGTAGAGGGAGAGGATGCAGTTTGAGTGAAAAAAAAATCACTCCTGGCAGATTTGAGAGACCATATGGGATGTCAAGGATTGAACCCGGTTCAGCCTCATGCAAGGCAAATGCCCTAACTACTATGCTATCACTCCAGCCTCTAGGAATATATGATCCTTGGGAAAAAGACTCACAAGCCCTGGATGCAGGATGGTGAGAGAAGAGAAGGAATAATTGTGACCTTGAGATCTGGGATGCCATGAGGGGAGAGCTGGGCCCACTTGGATGGAAAGAGTAGGACCAAATTGGGTAAGGGGAGACAGCTGAACTCTTACTTGAAGGTGAAACTCTGAAGTTAAACAGCCACTGGTGAAGGGAGGGGTTCCCCACCCAGAGGACAGTGAACCTTCCTGACACACATCATATCTCCTGCTGAACTCAAAGCCAACAGAGAGACAGGTGGTTGCTAAGAAAAAACAGTCCAGAGGAGTCCAGGTGATGTTTTTGTTGTTGTTGTTTGGGGATATTTTTTTTTTTTTTGGTTTTTGGGTCACACTCGGCAGTGCTCAGGGGTTACTCCTGGCTCTGCGTTCAGAAGCCACTCCTGGCAGGCTCAGGGACCATATGGGATGATGGGATTCTAACCGGGGTCCATCCTGTTTTGGCCATGTGCAAGGCAAACGCCTTATTGCTGTGCTATTACTCCGGCCCCTAGTCCAGGTGATGTTTAACAAGACTAGGATGTGAAGAAGAGAAACTGGCCAGAGACTTGTCCAGAGATGGTGAAGGAGATGTGAGGAAGGTATCCTGGTGTGGGGAAGAAACAGCAGCCAAGCTTAGAGGAGTGAGATGACCCTAGATATTTTTGTCGGTGCTCTTGGCCAAACTTGAGGCAATTCATTTTGTTAAGTCCTAGTGAATAGGACGATGAGGGGAAAGGTCTAAGGAGAGGTCAGCAATAGGAATTGAAGAACATGGAGTTGAGGACAGGCCAGGGAAGGGCTCTAGAGCTTCCATCCTGTGGAATACTTCACTATGTGAATTCTATTTGTCCTCCTGAGCTCAGCTTCAAAACCACCATCAAAGGGGTTCTCAGAGTCAGTTCCCTGCCCCACAGACATCTTCAGTTCCAGGCATGTTCTCACATCATTCTTTTTTTTCTGTTTGTTTTTGTTTTTGGGTCACACCCGGCAACACTCAGGGGTTACTCCTGGCTCCATGCTCAGAAATCGCTCCTGGCAGGCATGGGGGACCATATGGGATGCCGGGATTTGAAACACCATCCTTCTGCATGAAAGGCAAATGCCTTACCTCCATGCTATCTCTCCGGCCCCTCTCACATCATATTTAATTCTGCCTATGGTCCACAGCACCACCGCAGGTTTTTGTTTTTGTTTGTTTGTTTGGTTGGTTGGTTGGTTTTTGGGTCACACACCCGGCAGCACTCAGGGGTTACTGCTGGCTCTATGCTCAGAAATCGCCCCTGGCAGACTTGGGGGACATTATGGGATGGCGGGATTCGAACCACCAACCTTTTGCATGGAAGGCAAACACCTTACCTCCATGCTATCTCTCTGGCCCCACCACAGGTTTTTCTAAGAGTAGAATGTATACAGGTATTCCTCAGACCAGCCTGTGGTAGGCTTAAGTCATTTAATACACGGAGAAATAGGTTCAAAGAGGGTGACTTGCCCAGGGTCACAGAGCTAGTAAATAGCAAATGAGAAAACAAATTCCGTCTACCTGATTCCCAAACTTCTGCTCTTAATCATGCTGTATTGTGCCGCCCAGCAGGGAAAGCAGATGGAGAATAGTGGGTTTGGATCCTGTAAACATGAACACACTCAGAGTTTAATTTCTAGGAAATGAATTCCTGTTAGTGTCTTGTTTATTTGGTCTGAAGAAGGCAGCTTCCTCTGTCCTGAAGAGGCATCTTAAGTGCTCCCTAGGGATCCAGATGTGGAGCATCTGGGAGAGTGGCAGGCTGAGCCCTAGTACCAAAGGCTTCCTGCCAACTGTGAACTGCCCTGCTGCTCTGCTCCCACAATGGCTCCCCTTGTCTGGAAACTTAGGAGGCAAACTGGGGTGTGGGGTTTTTTTGTTCTTTAATTTTTGTGTGTTTGTTTTTATCAGTGCTCAGAGTTTTTTTCTGGTTCTATGCTTAGGCTTCACTCCCGGAAGTTCTTGGAGTGCTTTGGAGACCTTATGGTGCTAGAAAAAAACAACTTTTTTTTTTTTTTGTGGAAAGCCACAACTTTGTGGTCTATGGATATAGTATGTGCAAGCTACTTGTCTTGCATGTAGCAGTTATGATCCTGGTTCATGTGGTTCATCTTAGTATCACATATGGCAGGGGTCTCAAACTCAATTTACCTGGGGGGCCGCAGGAGGTAAAGTCGGGGTGAGGCAGGGCCGCATAAAGGATTTCACAAAAAACAAAACAAAAAAAAAAGTCCTCAAACGTCGTTATTAACAATCGAGAATACTGTGATATTTGAAGGCCGGCCACGGGGCCACAAAATGTTGCACGGAGGGCCGCAAACAGCCTGTAGGCCATGAGTTTGAGACCCCTGACATATGGTATACTAATCACTGCCAGGGGTTGTTGATAAGCACAGAGCCACAAATAACCCCTGAGCTGTGCTGAGTGTGACAGTAAAACCGAAACAACAGCAGAGCCACAACTTTGTATGTGCTTAACCCATTGAGTTACTTCTCTGACCTGGTAGACTGAAGTTTTGGAAATGCCAGGAACAAATGGTATGAAATGGTTATGCAAGCATCTGGATACTACTGTCCTTAGTCTCCATTTCCTGCTGACGGCTTGATTTCTGCTTTAGCTCACTGTGTGACCTCAGGCAATTATCCTTCCTTCTCTGAACCTCTCCCTGTCAGCACCAAAAAGAAGTTGGAATAGATGAATTCCTAAGCATCCTCCCTGCTTTGACTCTCTGAAAAACAGTTTTTCTTGGAGGGGGGCAGTTCCCTGGTTCAAACTTTTTTTTTTTTTTTTTTTTGGTTTTTGGGCCACAACCGGTAACGCTCAGGGGTTACTCCTGGCTATGTGCTCAGAAGTTGCTCCTGGCTTGGGGGACCATATGGGGCACCGGGGGATCGAACTGCGGTCCGTCCAAGGCTAGCGCAGGCAAGGCAGGCACCTTACCTTTAGCGCCACCGCCCGGCCCCTCCCTGGTTCAAACTTGACTTCACATGTACAAGGCATGTGCTCTGTTACTGGGCCACATCCTCAGCCCTGAGATGCTTACATCCTGGGGATGCCATTGTTCTTAGCCCTCATTGTGGTCTGAGGAGCAGCAACATTACCTGGGAGCTACAGTCTCAGGTCCTGAAAGAGTAAAGAATCAGAGTCTGCATTTGCAACAAGATTCCTAGGAAGATCTTTGCCTCTTCAAGTGTGACAAACTCTGCAGAAACCTCATCTCTGCCCTTTTTTTTTTTTGGCTTGAGAAAGCAGGCAGGAAGGTGAGCTGAGTGATGAAGAAGCTGTCTTTGCATCTCCTTTCAGCAGAGGGTGATTCATTCAGGCAGGAGTGATGGAGTATCCAGTATGCACCGCCCGAATGCATGGAAGCACATAGGATTACATATTTGTAGTATGAAGGATGAAGGGGGAACTCACTTGACTTAGCACTTTTTTTTTTTTTTTTGGTTTTTGGGTCAAACCTGGCAGCACTCAGGGGTTACTCCTGGCTCTACGCTCAGAAATCGCCCCTGGCAGGAACAGGGGACCATATGGGATGCTGGGATTAGAACCACTATCCTTCTGCATGTCTGCATGGAAGGCAAATGCCTTACCTCCATGCTGCTATCTCGTTGGCCCCAACTTAGCACTTTTATGAGTCAAAGGTGAGAACACTACAAAGTGGATCAAACCCAAGTTCCACAGGCAAACCATTTCTGGGCCTCAGTTTTCTCTGCATGAAAATGAAGATCATAAAGTTCATAACAGGTCCAACACCAGAAAATTGTAGTAGGTTCGGCCACAGTTGTAGTTCAGTGAGTAAATCACTTGCCTTGCACATAGCCAACCTGAGTTTGATCCTCAGAATCCCTTACAGTCCCTCAAATACCACCAGGAATGATCCCTGAGCACAGAACCAGTAGTAACTCCTGAGCATCTGGACACAGTCCAACAACCAAGAAAAGAAAGTTGTGGGTAGGAACTGGAGAGATAATACAGGGATTAAGACAATTGTCTTGCATACAGTTGACCCTTGATTCAAATCCCTGGAACCATGTATAGCCCCCTGAGAACCAAAGGTCACTCTTGAGCAGAGAAGCAAAGAATAGTCCCAGAGTGTGACCCAACTGCCCCTGGCCCAGAATGTTGTCATCAGGCTTAAATGAATTAATATAGAGGTGTGTAGGACATGCCTGGCACATATGAAACTTTGAAAGATGATGATCACTGCTACTAGCCTCTGCCTACATAGCTCCCTGTATTTTCCCCTAAGTGAATAGAGTCCTCACCTGAATACCTGTTGAGTTTCACTAATTTTATTTTATTTTTTGGTTTTTATGGGGGGCTAGAGCTAGTGGTGCTCAGGTGTTACTCCTATCTCTGTGCTCAGAAATCACTTCTGGCAGGCTCAGGGAACCATATGGGATACGGGGGATTGAACCCATGTCTATTCCAGGTCGGACACATGGCTTCATGGCTTCATGAACTCCCTACTGGTATGCTATCACTCAGTCCCCAGGTGAAGCTTATTTTCAAAGCCTGTGCAAGGCTTAGGTGAGTGAGCAGCCAGCCCTCCTCTGCTCCACTTACACTGGATCATCAGTTCATCATGAGTGTTCCAAAGAAGAAATGACCCTAAACAACTATAACACTCTTGACTTTGTGGCTAACAACTTACTTTGCTCTCCTGCAATTGTGGGTAAGTGAGCAGAGGGATTTTGAGTTCTCCGTTTGTCCCTAATGCTACCCTTTGGGACAAAATTCTTATCCCCACCTTATATATTAAGAAAGCAAGGTTCGGGGCTGGAGAGATAGCATGGAGGTAAGGCTTTTGCCTTTCATGCAGAAGGTCATCAGTTTGAATCCCGGCATCCCATATGGTCCCCCGTGCCTGCCAGGAGCAATTTCTGAGCATGGAGCCAGGAGTAACCCCTGAGCACTGCTGGGTGTGACCCAAAAACCACACACACACACACACACACACACACACACACACACACACACACACACACACACAAGAAAGCAAGGTTCATAGAAATCATTCACCATGGTTGTACATTACCAATGCTGAGAAACTTTAGAATAATCACTGCTAGCCACAAGACCATGGAATATTTGAAATGTGTTTGTTGAGATATGTTGAAAGTATTAAAAATACTGGATTCTAGGGGCCAGAGCGGTGGCAATAGCAGTAAGGTGCCTTGCCCACACTAGCCTAGGACAGATCTCAGTTCGACCCCCCCAGAGTTTCATATGGTCTCCCAAGCCAGGAGTGATTTCTGAGCATATAGCCAGGAGTAACCCCTAAGCATCACCGGGTATGGTTTTGTAGGAGACCACAGTTAGTGAGGATTGAGAACTACTTCTGGCTTGATGCTCACTCCTTGCAGTGCTTGGAGAAACCATGAGGTGCTAGAAATTCAAACCTGGACCTACTGTATGCTAAGTATGCTCTCTAGTCCATTGGGCTATCTTCCCAGCCACAGATTTATTTTATTAATTTATTTGCCTTATTTTGGGGGTCACACTGAACAGTGCTAAGGGCTTTCCCTGTGCTCAGGGATCACTCTGGTGGCACTCAGGGGTCTCATATTTGGTGCCTTGTGTGATTAAATCAGAGTCAGTGGCATATAAGTTAAGTGACTTCACTGACTGTTCTATCTCTCCAACCATGTTTCTGATTTTTGTTGTGATTGTAGTTTTGGGGCCACATCCAGTCGTATTCAGGGCTAACTCCTGGTTCTGAGCTCAGGGATTCACTCTTTGTAGTTTGGGGAACTATACAGGGTGTTGGGGATCAAACTTAGCTCAGTGTTTGCAAGGCAAACTGACCTACTTGCAAGCACCTTGCCTGCTTTACTATCTCTCCAGCCCCTTTGTTTGATTATTTTTTCTTCAAATGACCTGTCACATTTATTTAGTTCCTGCCAGGTCAAATCTCCAGGTGGTTCCACGCCTGCTGGAGCAGTTTTGCAGACTTTGCATTATTTTTTTCTTTGTAAGATATGATTGTTAATGTTGAAGCTAACCAGAGATCATTCAGGTAGAAAGGTTTTATACTGGTTGTACCTTGGAAATTCTTGGGGAACTTTTTAAACTCTCAGTGCTTGGGCTCTGCTAGGGAATGAGGCCTAGACATCTGTATGTTTATTGTTGTTGTTTGGGGGCTACACCTGATGGTGCTCAGGGATTACTCCTGGCTCTGCACTCAGGTCATTTCTGATGGTATTCAGGGGACCATATGGCATGCTGGGACCGAACCTGGGTCAGCCACTTGAAGGCAAACTCCAGTCATTGTGCTATCACTCTGGCCCTGACATCTGGCCCTAACATTATTTGTGATTTTTAAAAATATCTCTAAATGGGGGCCAGAGAGATAGCATGGAGGTGGGGCATTTGCCTTGCATGCAGAAGGACGGTGGTTCAAATCCTGGCGTCCCATAAGGTCCCCTGCGCCTGCGAGGAGCGATTTCTGAGCATTGAGCTAGGAGTAACCCCTGAGCACTGCCAGGTGTGACACAAAAACAAAACCAAAAAACAAACAAAAAATATCTCTAAATGATTCTGATGTATAAGAAAATTACTGGGGCGGAAGCGATGGCGCGAGCGGGAGGGCATCTGCCTGGCGCATGCAAGCTAGGCCGGACTGTGGTTCGATCCCCGGCGTCCCATAGGGTCCCCCAAGCCAGGAGCAATTTCTGATCGCAGAGCCAGGAGGAACCCCTGAACATTACAGGGTGTGGCCCCTGTAAAAAAAAAAAAAAAGAAAGAAAGAAAATTACTGATCTCGGGCCAGAGTGATAGCATAACAGTAGGGCATTTGCCTTGAATGCGGCCAACCCAAGACGGACTCAGGTTTCATCCCCACCATCCCATATGATCCCCTGAGCCTGCCAGGAGTAATTTCTGAGCACTGAGCCAGGAGTAACCACTGATCACCACTGGTGCGGCCCAAACCTCTCCCCTCAAAAAAGAAAATAACTGATCTGATCCAACCCTCTCTTTTTTTTTTTTTTTTGTTTTTGTTTTTGGGTCACACCAGCTCCTGGCTCTATGCTCAGGAATCGCTTCTGGCAAGCTCAGGGGACCATATGGGATGTCGAGATTTGAACCATGGTCCCTCTGCATGCAAGGCAAATGCCCTATCTTCATGCTAACTCTCCAGCCCCAACCCTTTCATTTTTGAGACAGAGAAACTGAAGCCAAGAGGAGAAATTGACTTATCTAAAGAGTTTATGGCAAAGCCACAGTAAAGCCCAAGACTCTCACCTCTCATACTAGAGCTCTGTTGTAAGGCTCTTTATTGCCAGTTTCTGGAGGCTTTCATAAATATTTACCAATCTCTTGCCTTGGGCCAGACAACAGGGCTATGGGGTGAAATAAGACATAGTCCTCTTTGGGCTAAGGGCTGGAACACATGTTTTGCATATGGGAGTTCCAGGTTTAATCCTCAGCACTGTGCAGTACCCAGGCACTGCCAGGGGTAGCTCCCAGGCCAAATAGAGCCAAAAAGTATAAGTCCTGGCACAGTAGTACAATTGTAGGGTGCTTACTTTGCATGTGGTTGATCTGGGTTCTATCTCCAGCATTTCATATGCTACTCATGCATGACCAGTACCAAACCAGAAATAGCACCTCTGGATGTGGCCCCAAAAATGAAGAAGAAAATAATTCCTGCACTCAGGGTCCAACAATGGAGATAGTGAAATGTGCTTAAAGTGGTGGAAGTGCAGGAGTAGGATTTGTAACCTGAGCTGAGCTGTTGAGCAAGGTAATAACCCTTCCTGAAGAGAGACAGTTTATCCTGTAGGGTCATTTGGAGTCAGCAGGGAGAGGGCTGAGGAGAACTATGCAGGCTGGAAGGAGAAGGTAGTATTTAAACTTGGAGTTGCAGGCAAGTTTACAGTCAACTAGGTTGGAAGATAATGCTAAAAATGTAAGACAAGTTCATGAGGTTTCTCATATATATATTTGGTTTTTGGCCACACCCTGCGGCTCTCAGGGGTTATTTCTGGCTATCTGTTTAGAAATCACTCGTGGCAGGCACAGGGGACCATATAGGATGCTGGGATTCGAACTACCGTCCTTCTGCATGCAAGGCAAATGCCCTACCTCCATGCTATCTCTCCGGCCCTTCTTATATATTTTTTATCCCTCATTGGGGATCACAGTCTGGGGCTGTTAGGACCCCCTGACTGCAGGTGTGTTGCTGGACATAGCCAGAGACCGCAGGCTTCCCTGGGCTCCTTAAGCCGACAAGCCCTTTTACTCCATAGAAGTTCTCTACCAACCCATGGAGCAAGTATTAATCCTAGGTGCAGCAGGAACCACTGGAGAGTATTTTTAAATTTATTTATTTAAACATCCTGTTTTACAAAATTATTCATAATACAGGGCTGGAGTGGTAGCACAGCGATAGGACATTGCCTGCATGCAGCTGACCCAGGACAGATGCGGATTCAATTTCTAGCATCCCATATGGTCTCCTGAGCAAGGAGCAATTTTTTTTTGTTTGTTTTTTGGGTCACACTCGGCAATGCTCAGGGGTTATTCCTGGCTCCATGCTCAGAAATCACTCCTGGCAGGCTCGGGGGACCATATGGGATGCCGGGATTCGAACCAATGACCTTCTGCATGCAAGGCAAACGCCTTACCTCCATGCTATCTCTCCGGCCTCACCAGGAGCAATTTCTAAGCTGAGAGCTAGGAGTAACCCCTGAGCACTGCTGGGTGTCACCCCCCCAAAAAAAAATCCCATAAAATTATTCATAATACAGTTGCTTCTGACATTCAGTGTTTCAATATCAATCCCACCACCAGTGTAACATCCCTTTCACTATTGAGCATAGTTTCCCATCCTCACCACCAAGCCTGTTCCTTTGGCAGGCAGAAAATAATTTATTTTTCTTGCTTTTTAGAACAAATAGCTAATGGAATTATCAAAAGATACATTAGTGAAAGAAAAATTTGTGAGAATTGTTTCACAATGGGGTCAGTAAGTCATTATCTGAAGGTATATTAAGCTATTTGTTTTTAGTTGAGCATTCTGTGCTGCTTTTATTCATTGAGCTTAGTTGGCGTCTAATTTTCTCATTGAATTTGGTGTGATCTTTCTGGGCTGTCAGTATTTAGGAATTTGGAGGTTTTAAATGTGGCTGAACGCTCCAGGAACCCCAGGATCTGCAGAAACGGTCTATGAGCTGACATAGAAGAGGCTTTGGGAGGTGGGTGTGTGCTTAAGAAGTTGGGAGCTGGAGGGAAGCTGCCCGCCCCCACTCTAGAAGCTCCCAGAGCTTTCATCTCCAAAACTGGTCTACCTGGAGTGTAGAGTTTACTGCGGCAATCTGCAAGGTTGCCAGTCTTCTTCAGGTTACTGCGGTAGGCTGCAAGTCTGTCTGCTACTCGGCTGCTGTAAGGCTGCAGAGGCCCAAGGCAGGGCCCAGTGCTGTACCCTAAGATGCCAATTTGTAGCTACTACCTGCAAGGAAGGAAGGAAGGAAGGAAGGAAGGAAGGAAGGGAAGGAAGGAAGGAAGGAAGGGAAGGAAGGAAGGAAGGAAGGAAGGAAGGAGGAAGGAAGGAAGGAAGGAGGGAGGGAGGGAGGGAGGGGGGAGGGAGGGAGGGAGGGAGGGAGGGGGGGAGGGAGGGAGGGAGGGAGGGAGGGAGGGAGGGAGAGAGAGGGAGAGAGAGGAGAGAGAGAGAAGAGAGAAGAAAAAGAAAGAAAGAAGAGAAAGAAAGAAAGAAAGAAAGAAAGAAAGAAAGAAAGAAAGAAAGAAAGAAAGAAAGAAAGAAGAAGAAGAAGAAAGAAGAAGAAAGAAAGAAGAAAGAAAGAAGAGAAGAAAGAAGAGAAGAAAAGAAAGAAAGAAAGAAAGAAAGAAAGAAAGAAAGAAAGAAAGAAAGAAAGAAAGAAAGAAAGAGAAAAAGAGAAAGAGAGAGAGGAGAGAGGAGAGAGAAGAGAGAAGAGAATCTTTTGTTGTTTTGCTTTTGGGGCCACACCCGGTGATGCTCAGGGGTTGCTCCTGGCTATACACTCAGAAATTGCTCCTAGCTTGGGGGGCGATATGGGATGCCCAGGGATTGAACCGTGGTCCATCCTAGGTTAGCCACTTGCAAGGCAAACACCCTACCACTTGTGCCACCGCTCTGGCCCCCAAGTATCTTTATTATTCCTCCTGGAGTCTGAGGCTTTCTGCTGCCACCTTGGGGTTTCAGAGAGAGAAAGAGTGACAGACAGACAGACAGACAGAGACAGAGACAAAAAGAGAGAGATATTCACCAGAGGTGGCCAGGGGAGGCACAGGTTGAAGAATGAAAGAAAAAAGGGATAAATACAGGGGCCAGAGAGATAGCACAGCAGTAGGGTGTTTGTCTTGACCTGGGACAGACCCAGGTTTGATTCCCTGCATCTCATATCCCATATCCCTGAGCCCGCCAAGAGTGATTTCTGAGCGCAGAGCCAGGAGTAACCCCTGAGTGCCGCTGGGTGTGACCCAAAAACCAAAATATTAATTAATTAATAATACTTTCCTTTTAAAAAAAAAAGGATAGATACAAAGCAGGCAGCACCTCGCCGATGCTTTGTCTTTAGTCCTCTGCAAGCTGGCAGGAGCTGCTCTGGTCACTATCCTGGGGCCCTCCTCAAAGGTCCAAGTTTTCCCTTTTATACCTGGAATGACAGGGGGTATGTCCAAGGGGTGTGTCCTTGTGTGTCCAGGTTCAACTCATTATAGTGAGGATACCCAAGGGGCGGGATATTTTTAGGTATCTCTGTGGAGATTAGTCATGAAGCAGTGAAATTGGATCATTAACATGGGGGTGACTCTGGGGTTTGGATATGGCTTCTGAGGCTTTGGCAGGGAGGGGACTCTACCCATCCCCTTCTGTTGGAGTTTTTAAGGTCAGCCTTTAGGGAAATGACATGGTCAGACTTACTAAATGGAAGGTTGTGTTGATATGGTAAGAGAAAGAAAGAGGATCAGAGTGGAGACTGAGAGGCTAGTGGCAGCAGAGATGTGGGTAGAAAAAGAATAGAACCACCAGAGTTAGATTTTGGCAGTAACTCAGTGAATGGGGGCACTGCTATCAATCAGTTATTGCTGTGTGACAAGCTACACTCCAACTCAGTGTACTAAAGTCACTCACTGCTCCAACACTCACATCTGGAGGGAGGTTGATGAATGGCTGTACACTTCTGCTGCTATTAGTTGGGCTACTATCATGCCTTCTGGTTAGCTGGAAAAATCTGGGTAGGCTGAGATCATCAGAAAAGTGACTCTTTCTCTTCTCTGGGTACTGTGGGCAGAATCTCATAGTGATGGCACAGTATCAACAGAAATAACTAAATCTTGAGAATAAATCTAATCTTGAGAACTAAATTTGCCAGTGACTCACTGATATGCTACCTCATTTTGTTGGGCATACCTAGTCTATGCTGAATTAAGAGAATTAAGAATTAAGAGACTAGTAAATCTGGAGCCAGAGAGATAGCACAGCAGTAGGACGTTTGCCTTGCACTCAGCCGACCCAAGTTGGACGGTGGTTTGAATACTGGCATCCCACATGATCCCCCGAGCCTGCCAAGAGCAATTTCTTTTTTATTTTTCTTTTTTCTTTTTTTTCAGGAGCAATTTCTAAGCATAGAGCTAGGAGTAACCCCTATCGCCACTGGGTGTGGCCCAAAAACAAAAACAAAAAAAAAAAAGAGAGAGACTAGTAAATCTACTCTCTTCCTTCCTCCCTACTTATCTCCCTCTCTACGTCCCTCTCACCCACCCTTCTTACCTCCCACCTCCCTCCCTCCTTTGTTCCTTCATTTCTTCCTTCATTCCTTCTTACTTTCTTCATTCTCTCTCTTCCTCTCCCCCTCTCTCTGTATGTCTCTGTCTGTCTCTCTCTACTCTCTCTCTGTTTCTCTCTCTCTCTCTCTCTCTCTCCCCCTAATTCCAGTGGTGATTTAGTCTATTCCTGACTTTGTGTTCAAGGGACCAGGCAGTGACAAGGATCAACCTGGACCCCCCTGCAGCAAAGCATGAACTCCAAACATTAAATGATTACTCCAGCTCTATATTCCCCCTTAATAGAGGGAGGTTGAGGCAGATCAAGTAATAGACAAAGCTGAACTGGAAGAGATGCCTACATTTGCTATGTGATTTTAGCAAGCCACTCGCCTCTCTGACCATTGGTTTCAGCTGATTGGATTGGATTACATCATTATATTTTTGCTTTGTTATAGGTTTGCTAGGGAGGGTCTATTTGTTCTAACTAACTGTAATTATTTAGAATGTTTACTATGTGACTGGTGTTTTCTATTCAGCTGATTCAAATATAGCAGGCATGTGAGTTTGGAATTGAATCATCACAGTTTTCCACATGAAGAAATAGCTCAAGATTAAATGACAAACCAAGGATCTCCCTTTGATCAGTGGAACAGAGGGGAAGAGCCTCCTTAGCAGTGTTTGGGGGCCACTAAACTACAGCCAGTGATCCTGGGGGAGCATGCTGTGCTGGGGATCAAAATCGGAGTCTCAGGGCTAGATTAATAACATAGCGGGTAGGTCATTTGCCTTGTACAAATCAACCTGGGTTCTATCCCTAGCATCCTATATGGTCCCCTAGTCTTCCGGGAGTAATTTCTAAGCATAGAGCCAAGAATAACCCCTGGGGCCCGGAGAGATAGCACAGTGGCATTTGCCTTGCAAGCAGCCAATCCAGGACCAAAGGTGGTTGGTTCGAATCCCGGTGTCCCATATGGTCCCCCATGCCTGCCAGGAGCTATTTCTGAGCAGACAGCCAGGAGTAACCCCTGAGCACCGCTGGGTGTGACCCAAAAACCAAAAAAAAAAAAAAAAGAATAACCCCTGAACACTATTTGGTGTGGTTCTACAAAAAGAAAAAAAAATCAGGGCCTCTTCATGCAAGGCATGCATATCAGCCATTTGAGCTATCTCCCTAAATCCTCTTGACCATGCTTTTTTTTTAAAAACTTCTTTTTTTTTTTTTTTTTTTTTTTGGTTTTTTTTTGGGCCACACCCAGCGGTGCTCAGGGGTTACTCCTGGCTATCTGCTCAGAAATAGCTCCTGGCAGGCATGGGGGACCATATGGGACACCGGGATTCGAACCAACCACCTTAGGTTCTGGATCGGCTGCTTGCAAGGCAAACACCGCTGTGCTATCTCTCCGGGCCCAGAAAAAACTTCTTTCTTTAAAATAAAAAATGGTTTGGGGCAGTTCAGTTCAGTTTCAGGGCAGTTCAATTAGGAGCAAATACATTGAGCTCTAATCTAAGTTCTATCACTGAGCTACATCCCTTACCTCTTCTATAAATATTTTATAAAAGAGGGGCCAGAGAAATAGCACAGCAGTAGGGTGTTTGCCTTAGATACAGAAGGACAGTGGTTCAAATCCTGGCATCCCATATGGTCCCTGAGCCCGCAAGGAGTGATTTCTGAGTGTAGAGCCAGGAGTAATCCCTGAGTGCTGCTGCATGTGACCCAAAAACAAAACAAAAAAAAAAAGTATAAAAGGTGCCATAATAGTGCCTGGGCCAAAGAGATAGCATGGAGGTAAGGTGTTTGCCTTTTATGCAGAAAGTCGGTGGTTCAAATCCCAGCATCCCATATGGTTCCCCCATGCCTGCCAGGGGTGATTTCTGAGTATAGAGCCAGGAATAACCCCTGAGCGCTGTGGGTGTGGCCCAAAAACAAAACAAACAAACAAACAAAAAAAGATAATAGTGCCTTAGGGCCTTAGGGCAGGGGAGATAATGAGAGGTATACCACAAGCTTAGCATGGGTGAGTCCTTGGGTTTGATCTCCAGTACTGCAGAATCCACTCCAGCATCACCAAGCACACATGGTTTTCTGGTTGAGTACTGCTGGGAGTGATCCTAAGCACCCAGCACTACCAGTTGTGGTCCCTATAAAGACATTTTTTTTTAAAGGTACCCAAAGTGGGCCCGGAGAGATAGCACAGTGGTGTTTACCTTGCAAGCAGCTGATCCAGGACCAAAGGTGGTTGGTTCGAATCCTGGTGTCCCATATGGCCCCCTGTGCCTGCCAGGAGCTATTTCTGAGCAGACAGCCAGGAGTAACCCCTGAGCACCGCCGGGTGTGACCCAAAAACCAAAAAAAAAAAAAAAAAAAAAAAAAAAAAGAAGTAAAAGTTACCCAAAGTAAAATCATACAACTTGGGGCCAGAGTGATAGTTAAGTGGATAGTGCACTTGCTTTACATGAGGCGAACCTAAGTTTGATCCCTGGCATCTCATATGGTCCTCCAAGCCCTCCAAGTGTGATCCCTGGATCACAGAACCAGGAGTAAACCCTGAGAATCCAGAGATTTTTTTGTTGTTGATATAGCATTTATTTAAAAGATTGTCAATGTTTAGAGTTCTGTGCTTCCATACCATTTCCACCACCTACATGCCAAATCCCTCTGCCCACCTCAGATCACACACTGTACACTCAGTCCACTGTACCTTTTTCACCCATTC
Source organism: Suncus etruscus (assembly GCF_024139225.1). Taxonomy (NCBI): domain Eukaryota; kingdom Metazoa; phylum Chordata; class Mammalia; order Eulipotyphla; family Soricidae; genus Suncus; species Suncus etruscus. The sequence goes on from NC_064853.1 coordinate 53,982,950, forward strand.
CCCTCAGAAACACACACATAGTTATTTTAATTCTGTGGTCTGAGTCTAAAGGTGTATTTTCAATGAACATTGTCTGTTTCCTTGCTTCATTTTTTTATGTACTACATACAAGGGAGATCAGCTGTAATTATTGTCTTTCTCCTTCTGGCTTATTTTGCTTAGAACAACCCCTTTTAAATCAATTTACATTGTAAAAGAAGTCAAGATTTCATCTTTACTAATAGCTAAACAGTATCCTATTGTGTATATATCACAACATGTTCATTTGGTCATCTGTAGTGAGACAGTTGAATTGTTTTCAGATCTTGTCAACTGTAAATAGCATAACTGCATGAAGTTTGAGCTTCTTCATTAGGTTGGTGTAGTGATAGGTAGTGAGGAGAGGAAGGAGTTCATTGTCATCAATAAATGATGTGCCACCATTTATTTAACTGTTTTTATATTTTATTTATTTATTTTTTGGTTTTGGGGTCATACCCAGCAGTGATCAGGGGTTATTTCTGGCGCTATGCTCAGAAATCGCTCCTGACAGGCTCAGGGGACCACATGGGATGCCCGGATTCAAACCACCGACCTTCTGATTGCAAGGCAAATGCCTTGCCTCAATGCTATCTCTCCGGCCCTTCCATTCAACTGTTGATGTTGATGTTTGGGCAGTTTCCAGAAGGGATTATTAAATGATGCACTTACAAACCATTCTTACATGCCTCTTTTGATGTAGATGGCTTGCGTTTTTTATTTTTGTTTTAGTAACTACATTGAGGTATAACTCAGTGCAATTTATTGAACATATTTAAATGCACAATATTTATCTACTTATACAATATTTAAGTATGTATACAAACTTGAAATAAGTATGCAATCATGAAAGTTTAAGTGCAGTCAAGATAATAAGCATATTCAGCACACATGCTTGTTTCTTTTTTTTTTTTTCTGGTTTTTGGGTCACACCCAGCAGCACTCAGGGGTTACTCCGCATGCAAGGCAAATGCCTTACCATCATGCTCTCTCTCTGGCCACCACATGCACGTTTCTTTATGATACTTTGTACAATCCTTCCCTAGCCTCTGACTCTTCCTAATACCAGGAAGCCCCTGATTTGCATTTGTTCACTACTCATCAGTTAGCATTGCCTAGAATTGTATATAAATGGAATTCATGAAGTATGCCTATTTTTTCAGTCTTGCCACTTTCAAGTATGATCATGATTTTGAGTATTCCTGTAACTTATTGCTGAGTAGAAATTTATTATGTGAATTGAAAAGTATGTATCCATCTGTTGATAATATTTGGGGTGAGTATTGGGAATCACATACAGTTCCTCTCACCTGCTAGGCATGTGCTCTACTGCTGAGCCATATCCCCAATCCTGACTGATGGATTTTTGTATTCTTTCCAATGTGGGCATTCTTTCTAATTTTCAAAGAATTTTTTTTTTTGGGCCACACCCGGCGGTGCTCAGGGGTGACTCTTGGCTGTCTGCTCAGAAATAGCTCCTGGCAGGCACGGGGGACCATATGGGACACCGGGATTCGAACCAACCACCTTAGGTCCTAGATCAGCTGCTTGCAAGGCAAACGTCGCTGTGCTATCTCTCCGGGCCCTGCTTTATTTCTTATTAGTGATTTTGTTTTTGGACTACCCCCGGCAGTCCTCAAGGCATAATCCTGACTCTGTGCTTAGTTATTACTTAGTTATTACTCTGAGTGGGACTCAGGGCCCATATGTGTACCAGGGATCAAAGCTGGTTTGGCCACATGCAAGTCAAGCACTCTACCTATTGTACTATCGCTCTGGCTCCACTATGAACATATGTATATAGATTTTGCATGTAAAATTATCTAATTTTTCTTGAAACAATGCACTATATTGTCAATGTTAAAAAATGTTTAGGGACCGGAGAGATAGCATGGAGGTAAGGCATTTGCCTTTCATGCAGAAGGTTGATGGTTCAAACCCCAGCATCCCATATGGTCCCCTGCCAGGGGTGATTTCTGAGCATAGATCCAGGAGTAACCCCTGAGCGCTGCTGGATGTGACCCAAAAACGAAAAAAAAAAAAGTTTAAGTTTTGGGTGGTGAATTTCACATACTTAAGTGCTCTGAGGTTATTCCTGACTCTGCATTCAGGAATTACTACTGGTGGTGCTTGGGTGGAACTATATGGGAACTATATAGTACTATATACTTACTATACTATATAGAATTATATAGTACTACTGTACTATATCTCCAGCCTTTCAGTGTTTAACTTTTATTAAAGAAACTGTCAACATTATTTCTAAATTAGTTTTATCATTTTATACCTACCTCCAGAAATGTCTGAGAGTTCTAATTCTTCCAAATTCTTGTCAATACATGATATGTTTAGTCCTTAAAAAAAAATAACCCGGGGCCGGGAAGGTGGCGCTAGAGGTAAGGTGTCTGCCTTACAAGCGCTAGCGTAGGACGGACCGTGGTTCAATCCCCCGGCATCCCATATGGTCTCCCCAAGCCAGGGGCGATTTCTGAGCTCATAGCCAGGAGTAACCCCTGAGCATCAAACGGGTGTGGCCCAAAAAAAACCAAAAAAAAAAAAAAAAAAAAAAATAACCCTTCGATTTCTGAGCATAGAGCCAGGAGTAACCCCTGAGTGCTGCCAGGTGTGACCCAAAAACCAAAAACCAAAAAAAAATATTTATAAGGGGCCAGAGAGTTGTCACTAGAGGTAAGGTGTCTGCCTTGCAAGCGCTAGCCAATGAAGGACCGCGGTTCGATCCCCCCGCATCCCATATGGACCCCCCCCAAGCCAGGGGTGATTTCTGAGCACTTAGCCAGGAGTAACCCCTGAGCATCAAATTGGTGTGGCCCCCAAAACAAAACAAAACAAAAAAGTAACCCTTCTAGGCCAAAGTATAGAGCACAACAAGTAAGGCATTTGCCTTGTACATAGTCGACCTGAGTTCAATCCCCAGCATCCCATATGGTTCCCTGAATACCACCAGGAGTAATTCCTGAGTATAGAGCTAGGAGTAACTGCTGGGTATCTCTCTCTCTCTCTCTCTCTCTCTCTCTCTCTCTCTCTCTCACACACACACACACACACACACACACACACACACACACAGCAACAGCAACAAATAAAAACTCTAACACTTCCAATAGATTTCTACATGCCTTTGTTGATGATGGAGTGCAGAGGGGGAAGTTGGGGGTGACTATTTTTTATTTTGACATTTTCTAGACTATAATTAGCAAAACTGAGGTAAAATAATGACTTGCTCAAGATACTGATTAGATTTCAGAACTTACACTCAGATACAGAAAAAGGCAGACAGACCTACTCCTGTTAAAACCTTATATGGTGTCCCCCGCATGCTTGTTTTGCTGTCACGACACACTCTGGAGATAGACTTCATCAGACCCTGACTTTACCGAGGAGAAAGCTAAGGCTGTGGGAGGTCCCGTTCAGCAGAGAAGGAGATAAAATACCAGCTGTGGAAGCACTTTGTGAAATAGAAAGCACTCTTCAGATTCATGGAGAATAATTTTCCCATCCAGGACTCGCTCAGCTGCACCGCACAGCTTTTAGAAAAAGAACAGACGCAAATTCCATTGGGGGGGATTTATTCTACTGCAACAAATCTTTATCACAGCAGTGGTTTGTTGGGGGTTTTTTCCTTCCAAAAGGATGAGCCTGGCTTCTAAGGATACATTAAACTCATACATCCTCTTTCTTTCTGGCAAGGTTTTATGACTCACTTAGTTAAAATAAAGATCTTTTGGAAAGGGGAGGTGACTGAACTTCCTGCAAACCATATAAACTCTGGGTGGGAGCTTTAGTTAAGAGTGATAAAGAAGGGGATGTGGGTGGAAAGATGGTACAGCAGATAAGGTACCTGCCTCGCATGCAGGTGACCAGGATTCAGTCCCTGAGACTTCATATGTTCCCCCAAGAACCTCCAGGAATGATTCCTGAGTGCAGAGCTAAGAGTTGGTCCTGAGAACCACTGGGTGTGGCCCAAAAGACAAATACCTGCTCTGGATTAGCCACTGTGTCATGCTTGTTATGTCTCCTTTGCTGAATCTACACAGCAGTGCTGGGAAAAAGATTGACAGAGGAGGAGGAAGAGACGAGGGAGGGGGGAATGATTTGTCTCACTCCACAGGGTTTGTTTGGCAGAAGGCACTGAAAACCCTATCTTATTATTTCTCATTATTTTTATTATATCTCATTATTTCTCAAGGTCTCCTGTGTACCTTTGAACTAGCTAAACTGGGTAAAGTGTGAGTTGGTACAAATGAGATTTCTGATGTACACATGTCACTCAAGGGCATCAAAATTTCACTAGGTACATCTCTCCTTTCTCTCCTAGATCAATTGATTCCCCCTTTCTCTGCTTCTTGTTTTGCCCCATTCTCCTGCCTGCCTTTCTATCTCAAGAAGAGAAGCCTTCCTGCGTATGGCTCTTTCTGCTCCCTGCAAACTTGTCCTGGCTTGGGTATGGCCAGAATCAACTTCAGCTTTAGAATTCTCCCTAGATTTTTCTATCTTCCATTATTTCTGGCTGCCCAGGCACCTAAATCTGATTATTCATTTTAAGTTTCCTGTCTACCCTGGTCCCATCAGTTTGGTCAGAGTAAGTTTCTAAAGAATAACTTTTTTGTGTTTGTTTTTATTTTTATTTATTTATTTAATTTTGGTTTTGGGGTCACACTCGGCATTTCCCAAGGGTTACTCCTGGCTCTATGCTCAGAAGTCGCCCCTGGCAGGCACAAGGGACCATATGGGATGCCGAAATTCAAACCACCGTCCGTCTGCATGAAAGGAAAATGCCTTACCTCCATGCTATCTCTCCAGCCCCAGTGTTTGTTTTTAGGTCACAGCCAGCGATGCTCTGGCTCTGGGCTCTGGAATCACTCCTGACGGAGTGCAGGAGACCATTTGGGATGCTGGGGAATTAAACCCAGGTTGGTCACTTTCAAGGCAAGCACCCTATTCACTGCTCTTTTTTGTTTTTTGGCTTTTGGGACACACAAAGTGGTGCTCTAGACTTACTCTTGACTTAGCCTAATCTCTCTCTTTTTTTTTTTTTTTTTGGTTTTTGGTTTTTGGTTTTTGGGTCACACCTGGCAGTGCTCAGGGGTTACTCCTGGCTCCAGGCTCAGAAATCGCTCCTGGCAGGCTCGGGGACCATATGGGATGCCGGGATTTGATCCAGTGACCTTCTGCATGAAAGGCAAATGCCTTACCTCCATACTATCTCTCTGGCCTCTAGCCTAATCTCTTAAACCATGCATTGTGACCCCCATATAGGGTTGCAAAAATTAGAAAAGAGTGAAATGTGCCTGAACACACAAAGGCCAACAACTAATTTCAAATTAAACATATCATGAACCTGGGGTATTTCTCAGCAGCTTTCATCCCTGTTGCATTTCTTGGGCCAAGGGAATTGTGGCTGGGAAAAGTTTAAAATCTCTGCTCTGCAGGACAACTGGGATTGGGACATAGATCTATCAGCTTGCTTCTCCTTCTCTACCCCTAAGTTAAGATGCTACAGTGACAGGAGCAATAGTATAGTGGGTAAGGCACTTCTCCTGCAACCAGCCAACATAGGTTTCATCCCCAGTATCACATATGGTCCCTGGAATCCCACCAGGAGTGATCCCTGAGCAGAACCAAGAATAAGTCCTCAGACCTGCCTTTCTGGATCGCCTCCCAAAAGAAAACAATAACAACAAAAAAGATACTAGAGCTGGGAACTAGGAATGTGATAGGTCTGGGATAGGGAAGAGGCTTAGGAGGGTTCTGGCTGCATTGGCAGTGGCTTCTGGAAGTGTGGTGGAGGAACAGGAAGCTTCCTATGTGGTCACTGGCTCTGACCACTGTGGTGGGCTGTTTTTAGCATCCCAGCCCTGCTTCTGGTGAGAGAAAACACCATGTTTCCCAGAGACCTACCTTTGAATGGACATGTCAAAGAGGTTACCATTTATTATGTTAAGCATCTGAATCTATGACTTTTGTTTCCCATTAAGGTAACATACATTTACATGATTGTGTATGTTTCAGGAATGTTTTTTCATACCTCTTCCAAAGGAATAGGGATGTGACTCAAGTCAAGTACTTGCTTTGCATATGTGTAAGGCCCTGGATTTAATATGCAGTACCACTAAAAAAAAATAAAATGATAAGGAGATAACAAAAAAAAAAAAGGCTGTAACTCATGCTGTGCTTGCAGGTATTATCCTAGGAATGACCCTAAGAACTTCTGTGTCCCTCCCAAATAAAAAATAAATAATATCCATGAACTCATTGTTTTGTTTGTTTTGGGGTTATTTTTTGGTTTTTGGGTCACACTCAGCAGCACTCAGGTGTTACTCCTGGCTCTATGCTCAGAAATCACTCCTGGCAGGCTCAGGGGACCATATGGGATGCCGAGATTCGAACCACCATCCTTCTGCATGCAGGGCAAATGTCCTATCTCCATGCTATCTCTTCGCCCGTCGTGAACTCATTGTTAACTAAAAAATAAAACCCATATACAGCAGGTAGGGCATTTGCCTTGCACATGGCCAACCTGACTTTGATTTCTAGAATCATATATGGTTCCCGGAGTCTGTCAGAGTAATTGAGTGCAGAGCCAGGAGTAACATCTGAGCACTGTCAAGTGTAGCCCAAAATCAAAAAACAACCAAAAAGACCCTACACTATACCTACTTTTAAAAAACATTAAAGTTTATATTTCCATTTTAGAGGTAATCATTATTCTGAATTTTGGTCTTGTTTTGGGTCACACTCGGAGATGCTTACAGGTTACTCCTGGCTCTGTGCTAAGGAATCACACTTAGCAAGCTTGGGGGCCTTTATGGTATCCCAGGTTTCAAACCCGGGTTGGTCACTTGCAAAGCAAGCATCCTATCTGCTGTGCTTAGCTCTGGCTCTATTCTGAACTTTTTTTGTTTGTTTGTTTGTTTTTGGGTCACACCCGGCGGTGCTAAGGGGTTACTTTTGGCTGTCTGCTCAGAAATAGCTCCTGGCAGGCACAGGGGGCCATATGGGACACCGGGATTCGAACCAACCACCTTTGGCCCTGGATCGGCTGCTTGCAAGGCAAACGCCGCTGTGCTATCTCTCCGGGCCCTATTCTGAACTTTTTTTTTTTTTTTTTTTTTTTTTTGGTTTTTGGGCTATACCCAGCGTTGCTCAGGGGTTACTCCTGGCTGTCTGCTCAGAAATAGCTACTGGCAGGCACGGGGGACCATATGGGACACCAGGATTCGAACCAACCACCTTAGGTCCTGGATTGGCTGCTTGCAAGGCAAAGGCCGCTGTGCTATCTCTCCGGGCCCTATTCTGAACTTTTTAAACTTTGCTTTTCCTTTTGGCTTAACTATAAGCATAACTATCTCTAATCAGTTTGTTTCTTCTTTTTTGTGCCCACTTTGACAAAAGCAGCTTTGGGTAACCTGCTTGATATCCCTGTCAATGTCCCTTGGCCATTGTAGGCCAATCCATGGCCTATTCTGCTGAGAAAGAACACTTTGGCTTGTTTCTAGTTGTTTGTTATTACAGTCAGTACTACTTACCATGACCAGTCTTGTTCTCAACTGCTAGTGAGCATCTAAAAGGCTTTCTCTGTCTACCTGGGAATGGAATTATGGGCTCATTAGAGAGTCTTTACACCTGTAGCTTTTTGAGATAATACTAAATTGTTTACTAATGGGGTTCTCCAATTAATGCTCCTGTTGTGGTAGGTGACAATGTCTGTTGCCCCACACCCTTATTTAATGACTTGACAGGGTTGGCTTCTTTTCTTTAACTACTCCCTACTCGGTGCTCAGGGGGACTCCTGGCAGTATTGAGGGACAGTGCCTGGGACTTTTGCCTGCAGGCAAAAATGTGCTCTAACCCTTTGTGCTATCACCACACCCCCGATTTTTAATTTTTTACATATCTGCTAGATGAAAATGGTTTCTTGTGGTCATTTTTTTTTTTATTGAAGTGTAATGTGAGAGAAGAAATGGCTGGTAGATGCCCAGGTGGGTTATAGGAAATCCCACCAACTCTGTGAGACTGTGAGATTTACACGGCTTCCTATGAAGCTCCAGACCAGCATTCCTGAGTGAAGCCGACCCTGTCCTTCTGCCCGGCATGCATCCACCAGCCTCCCTCTCTCAGCCTTCCTGAGCCCACGCCTTTCACTTGATGAAGTCACTGGAATGTCTGGAACCCAAAGAGTGACCGCATGGGTTTGTGGACCCGGCATGCCAGTGTTTCATGAGAAGTGATGGCACCTCACTCACCCAGACTGTCTGGAAGGAAGAAAATTCCACACAGTCCAATCAGACTTTTCCATGTGGGAGGGAGACTTCAGCCAGAGGCTTTTAGGGTGGAGTCTGGGCTCCGGGCTGCAGAGGGAACATCATTTTCAGGTCTCATAGTGAGATTCCTAAACCAGCCTTGAGGCTTTTCTTCCTGAATTGGGACAGTGTGGAAAAGGGTGGGAACTGGATCTGGATCTGCTTTTATCACCTCCTGCTGGATGACTTTGGGCAGATGACTTCACCTACCCAGGCCGGTTCATGGTGGGGGACCAGTGTGTTCACCGTCCCCACTGCTAGTTCAGGGTCTGGAAATAACCTGAGCACTATGAGGTGATAATTTGGGAGCAGATATCTAAAGATTGGGTTTCTTGTGCTGGAGAGATGGTGCAAGAAGTAGAACACTTGCCTTTGCTGCTGATTCGATCCCACCCTAGCTTTATTCCCCTGATCATCACATATGGTCCCTGAGCATAGAGGACACCCTGAACACATTCAGGAATAGCCCCAGAGTACCACTGAATGTAGAAAAAAAAAAAGGGGGGGGGTGAAGAACTGGATTTCTTTTTTTGTTTTATTTTTGTTTTTGGGCCACACCTGGTGGCACTCAGGGGTTATTGCTGGCTCTTCACTCAGAAATCACTCCTGGAAGGCTCAGGGGATATATGGGATGCTGGGAATCCAACCTGCGTTCCTTCTGGGTCGACCACATGCAAGGCAAATGCCCTACTGATGTGCTGTGCTACTGCTCCCACCCAGAACTGGATTTCTTTTTTTTTTTTTTTTTGGTTTTTAGTTTTGGGTCACACCCGGCAGTGCTCAGGGGTTACTCCTGGCTCCATGCTCAGAAATCACTCCTGGCAGGCTCAGGGAACCATATGGGATGCCAGGATTCGAACCAATGATCTTCTGCATGAAAGGCAAATGCCATGCCTCCATGCTATCTCTCCGGCCCCAGAACTGGATTTCTTTTTTTTTTTTTTTATGGTTTTTGGGCCACACCCGGTGACGCTCAGGGGTTACTCCTGGCTATGCGCTCAGAAGTCGCTCCTGGCTTGGGGGACCATAATGGATGCCGGGGAATCGAACTGTGGTCTGTCCTAGGCTAGTGCTGGCAAGGCAGACACCTTACCTCTAGTGCCACCACACCAGCCCCAGAACTGGATTTCTTTTTTGTTTTGTTTTGTTTTGGTTTTTGGTTTTTGGGCCACACCGGCATTGCTCAGGGGTGACTCCTGGCTGTCTGCTCAGAAATAGCTCCTGGCAGGCACGGGGGACCATATGGGACGCGGGGATTCGAACCAACCACCTTTGGTCCTGGATTGGCTGCTTGCAAGGCAAACACAGCTGTGCTATCTCTCCGGGCCCTTTTGTTTTGTTTTTTCGGGTCACACCCGTTTGATGCTCAGGGGTTACTCCTGGCTATGCGATCAGAAATTGCCCCTGGCTTGGGGGAACCATATGGGACGCCGGGGGATCGAACCGCGGTCCTTCCTTGGCTAGCGCTTGCAAAGCAGACACCTTATCTCTAGCGCCACCTCTCCGGCCCCAGAACTGGATTTCTTAATTTGAGGTTGTCTTCTCAGAGCTGATACATTTTAGCAATGTTTTTCTTTGCTTTACTTTGCCTTTTTTTTTTTTTTTTTAATGAAAGGGTGGTTTTGGGAACATACCCAGCTGTGTCTTACTCCTGACTCTGCACTCAGGGACAACACTGACATGGCTCAGTTATCCATATGTGGTTCTGGAGATCAATCCTAGGTCAGCAGTATACAAGATAAGCACCCTACCTGCTGTATTGTCTCTCCATCCTTCAAAAAAGGTTACTATTATTTATAAATTTTTTAAATTTAGGTATTTTGGAGGCCACACCTGGCTATGCTCAGAGCTTACTCTTGGCTCTACTCTTAGGTATCACTCCTGGCATTATGGCAAGGCAAGGGCCCTACCTCCTATACTACTTTCCAGTTCCTTTTAAGTACTTTTTTGTTTTGTTTTTGTTTTTGGGTCACACACAGCAGCGCTCAGGGGTTACTCCTGGCTCTGAGCTCAGAAATCATTCCTGGCAGGCACGGTGGATCATATGGGATGCTGGGATTCGAACCACCATCCGCCATGGATAGGTTGCTTGCAAGGCAAATGTCCTACCACTGTGCTATCTCTTCAGCCCCCCTTTTAAGTATTTTCTGTTATTTGGGGCTGTCCTTGGAAGTGCTTAGGAGATACTCCCAGTTCACTACTTGAGAAGAAAACTACATTAAATATTTGGGGCCGAAGCGATAGCACAGCAGTAGGGCATTTGCCTTGCACTTGGCCAACACAGGATGGATTTCAGTTTGATTCCCGACATAACATATGGTCCTCTGAGCCTGCCAGGAGAGATTTCTGAGCGCAGAGCCAGGAGTAACCCATGAGTGTCTCCAGGTGTGACCCAAAAACAAAATAAAAAAAGAAAAAAGAAAGACATAGATTGAACCTTTCTGGCCAGACCTTGAGCTAAGCCAGGGGGAAGGAAAGTGGATGATAATGATTCTTAATACCTCAGCTGTTCTGAGGGGTTCAAAGGCTAGCCTTGCCAGGAACAGTAGAAACGCATAGCCTGGGGGTAGAGTGGCCACTGTTTGTGGGATAAAATCTGAGATTCAAAAAGAGTGAAGGAGTTGCCCAAGGTCATACAGGAAGGCTGAGACAGAACTGGGTTAGACATGATTGCTCCAATTCAAGCTAGACGCTCCCCTGTATTTGCAATACTCCTCAGCATCCCCTTTCCCAGTCACCTCCTGATCCTTAATTCCCTTCCCTACCTTTGCTCTCTGCCCTCTGTCCAGTAGTCATTTTGCCATCCTCTGACCTCTGTACCATGGCTCTTATATTTCCAGATACCAGGAAAGCACCCCTGACAACTTCAACTCTTCTTTTTTTTTTTTTGTTTGTTTGTTTTTTTGTTTTGGGGCCACACCCGTTTGACGCTCAGGGGTTACTCCTGACTATGTGCTCAGGAATCACCCCTGGCTTGGGGGGACCATATGGGACGCCGGGGGATCGAACCGTGGTCCGTTCCTTGGCTAGCGCTTGTAAGGCAGACACCTTACCTCTAGCGCCACCTTCCCGGCCCCTCAACTCTTCTTTTTAATATAGTTTCCCAGTGGGACTTTCTGCATCCCCTAAAATGATATGGCAGTGATTGATGAAATGTTGTTCAAAATAAATCTACTTTAAAATGTTGGGCCGGGCGGTGGCGCTGGAGGTAAGGTGCCTGCCTTACCTGCGCTAGCCTTGGAAGGACCGAGGTTCGATCCCCCGGCATCCCATATGGTCCCCCAAGCCAGGAGCGACTTCTGAGCGCATGCATAGCCAGGAGTAACCCCTGAGCATCACAGGGTATGGCCCAAAAACAAAAAAATAAAAAATAAAAAAAATAAAAAAAATAAAATGTACACACTGGGAAGAGAGAAATAGTACCGCAGGGAGGGCACATGCCTTGCCTTGCATAGAACCACCCAGTTCTATCCCTAGCATTCCATATTGTCCACTGCACACTGCCAGAAATGATTCCTAGTGCAGAGCCAGAAGTAATCTCTGAGCACTGCCAAATGTTTTTTTAAGTAAAAAGTAGAAAACTATTTAATATCTAATTATAAAAAACAACTTTTAAAAAAATGTGGTAAAGAAATGGCCTAAAGGATTAGATGTGTGTTTTACACATGGGAACCTCAGGTTTGTTTTTGTTTGGGTTTTGTTTTGTTTTGTTTTGTTTTTTGGTTTTTGGGCCACACCCGGTGATGCTCAGGGGTTACTCCTGGCTGTCTGCTCAGAAATAGCTCCTGGCAGGCACAGGGGACCATATGGGACACCGGGATTCGAACCAACCACCTTTGGTCCTGGATCGGCTGCTTGCAAGGCAAACGCCGCTGTGCTATCTCTTTGGGCAGAATTTTAATTTTGTTTGGAAAATTGAATGGATTTTCTGGATTTTATTCCACCCCCTTTTGTTATGAAGGGTTGATTGGGCTGTACCTGGCAATGCTACACCTCCCAGCTCTGTGCTTTGAGCTCACTCCTGAAGTTTCTCAGGAGATAATGCATTGTCAGAAAGCAAATCCAGACCTCCTACATGTAAAACAGTCTCTCAGCTTTGCCTCTGCCTCCTTCTTCATTTTGTTTTGTTTTCTCTTGTTACCACACATGGCAGTGCTCAGGGTTTATTCCAGGAAGCTCTGCACTCAGGAAAAGGTTACTGGCAGGCTTGGGGGACCATATGATATGATGGTCCTGGGAACCATGGACCTTGTTCCATGATTCCATATGATGGAACCTGGGATAGAATCTATGATAGTTTGCAGGCAAGTGCCCTATAAACTGTATTCTCTCTGACCCTACTTATCACTCCCTTTAAAAAAAAAAAAGGCAAAAACAAAACAACAACTACTTTCTTAAAAAGATAGGCGAGTTTTAGTTGAGTTGGATTTGGAGTTTGTGTTTTAGAGTCATGCATGCTAACTCTAGGAAACTTGAACATTTTTTATGACTGGAAGAAAAGTCTACTCCTCCTTCTCTACTTCCTGGAAATTTATACTGTAAAATTTTTCTGGTAACCATTTCCCCCCAATACTGTGTATCTTTGTTTTTATGATTGATAACAACAGAATACTTTTTCTGATTCACCACTGACAGAGCCAATTCCTGTTCTCAAAACAAGCCTCTGACACTTGCAATAGCTCTGATACTTTGTCACCTCTGGGAATTGAGGCGGTAGGGGACACTGGACTCCCTGTGTCCTCCTGACTCTGGAGAATGCTGGGTATCAATGCACCCTGTCAGCATTAAGCAATAGCCTTTAAATCTTTGAGTTAATCTCATGTGTCTAAATTGTCCTCTAGAGCCTAATTCTTTTCATCTCTTTTTAATCTCAGAGCTGCTGGACAAGGGCCCCTCCTGATGAGCCCAGAATGATCTGTTTGTGTCGCCTTCTCTTGGCCCATGCATTCTTTGAGTCTTAGTAACTGGAATGTGCTGTCTGTTCAGACTCAGAATGATCGGTGGGATTTCACGATGTGTCACAATAAACCTGGAAAAACCCACACTGCTTCTCTGAATCAACTGGAACTTCTCAGTGTCCTGAGAATTAAGATCTCCTGGAAGTCAATGTGATAGCTGGAATCTTTTCTGCATGGAATAAGGGGGAGATTCTAAAGTTCTCATTAAGCACATTTCTATTTCAAGCTTTGGAAGAAGCCAAAATACCAAAGGAAAGAGTTCCTAGAGCACAAACTGTACTGATAAATGATAAATGCCTAACAAATTCGACATCATCCACTGGGCTTGATCTTCTGTGGAAAGTTCCAGAATAGCATGATGTCTTCTGATTCATCTGATTTAGGACATACCTTCTTCTTCCAGCAATTGGTCACTTTAGTATTCTGTAAATAGTTAAGTTGAGGCTGGAAAGATAGTATATGAGTTAAGGCACTTGCACTTGCCTAGTTTGATTCTCAGGCTCCCAGAGCCCCAACTAGGGGTCACCCTTGAGCACAAAACCAGGAATAGCTCCTGAGCACCACGAATGTGGCACAAAAACAAAATAATAAAATTTACTCACTGCCTCATCACTGTAGTCTATCAAATGACTCCAACCAGTGGGTAAAGAAAGGATGACTTTGCTCTCCGGACAGGACTGTTGTGAAAGAAGGATATGTGTTTGTGCAAGTCTTTGGGGTGAGAGAACCACCTAGAATGTCCCTGCCAAACCAGTCCACAGAAGGCCTCCCAGAGGCTTCCAACAAATCTCTCAGCACTAAGGGAACTCCCGAGGCTTGGGATCCAAGGACCCTCCAGGCCCTCCAGATCTCTCTTGCTGTGGTTCTATCCATCATCACATTGGCCACAGTCCTGTCCAATGCCTTTGTGCTTACTACCATCTTCCTCACCAGGAAGCTCCATACCCCTGCCAACTATCTCATTGGTTCCCTCGCCACAACTGACCTCTTAGTTTCCATCTTGGTTATGCCCATCAGCATAGCCTATACCACCACCGGCACTTGGAGCTTTGGTCAAATCCTGTGTGACATCTGGCTATCTTCTGATATTACGTGCTGTACAGCCTCCATCCTACATCTCTGTGTCATTGCTCTGGACAGGTATTGGGCCATCACCGATGCCCTGGAGTATAGTAAGCGCCGGACTGCAGGCCATGCAGCTGCCATGATCGCCGTGGTCTGGATTATCTCCATCTGCATTTCTATTCCTCCCCTCTTCTGGAGGCAGGCCAAAGCTCACGAAGAGATCTCTGACTGTCTGGTGAACACCTCTCAGATCTCCTACACCATCTACTCCACATGCGGGGCCTTCTACATCCCGTCTGTGTTGCTCATCATCCTCTATGGCCGTATCTACATGGCTGTCCGGAACCGCATCCTGAATCCACCATCACTCTACGGGAAGCGCTTCACCACTGCCCAGCTCATTACTGGCTCGGCAGGCTCCTCGCTCTGCTCACTCCACTCCAGCCTTCATGAGGGTCACTCCCATTCTGCTGGCTCCCCTCTCTTTTTCAACCATGTGAAGATCAAACTAGCTGATAGCGTCCTGGAGCGCAAGAGAATTTCGGCTGCACGTGAGAGGAAAGCCACTAAAACACTGGGCATCATCCTGGGGGCCTTTATCGTCTGCTGGTTGCCCTTCTTTGTGGTATCCCTGGTCCTCCCCATTTGTAGGGACTCCTGCTGGATCCACCCAGCTCTTTTTGACTTTTTCACCTGGCTAGGCTATTTAAATTCCCTTATCAATCCTATAATCTATACTGTGTTTAATGAAGAATTTCGACAAGCCTTCCAGAAGATGATTCATTTCCGGAAAGTTTCCTAATATTATTTGGTGGTGACTTTTAGATTTTTTGTCCTGTCATTCATTGAGATTTATCTTTTCTTTTCTTTTTCTTTTCTTTTTTTTTTTTTTTTTTTGTTTTTTGGTTTTGGGCTTGTGATTTTATTTTTTACTTTTCTTGATATTTGGATTAATCCCAATATTTTATTGGGTTTGGTTTCAGTCAATGGAATTATTTAGCATTATTTTTCTCACTGTCTTCTTGACCTTTGAGCCACCAAAAGTTGAGCTGCTGTGTGAAAGGGGACAAGAGGCAGATTCTTCTTGATCCATCATGTTGGAAGAAATGTGATCCACAAAATAGGCTATTGATGTTCTTTCATACAGGAGACTGTATAGAAAAATCTTAACTCGTAGAAGAGGTTTCCTGATCTACCTAAATTCTATATAGAGCTCAAAGGATTGTAGATGAGAATAAAATGGCCTAAAATGGGCTAAAAGAGTATATGAGGGCTGGAGTGATAGCACATCAGGGCATTTGTTTTGCACCTGGCTGACCTAGGACCAATCCGGGTTCCTATTTGGTGCCCCAAATCTGCTAGGAGTGATTTCTGAGCACAGACCCGGAGTAACCCCTGTGTGCCACCAGGTATGGCCAAACTCCACTCCCAAAATAAAAGATAATGTGGAATCAGGATGGAGGGATCTCAGGTCCATGCAGCACCTTAATTACAAAATAGCACCCAGTATTATTTTTTTCCTTAGTCATTTCTTGAATGAAATATCTCCATGAGATTCATGAGAGATGCAGTATTGGAGATGCCAACAAATTAGAGTGACAGAGATTGAGAACATGAGGCGGGGAGTGGGCCAGATCCACTATCCTGACTCTTTCTTCTACCCCAATATCTCTGCATCATCTTAATGTGCTAAAACCACATTTAAGAAACCTGGGGTCTATCCCCAGTGGCATGCACACACATACCACCATCACTCTCATTAAAACAAACTGACAAACTTGAACTTGCCAACTTTGAATGGAGCATCATTCTGAGGTATTTATTGTTGTTGCTGTTGTTATTGTTGTTGTTTTTAGGATTTTTTTTACATAGTATTCTCATTTGAAATTTTAAGATGTTGGGTGTTGTCAATTAAAAGCATGGAATGTCATGATCAATAAAGTCTTTGAGTAGTTATTCTCTCTCTTCTTGGATGCATTTTTTTTTGGTTTTTCAGGCCACACCCGTTTGATGCTCAGGGGTTACTCCTGGCTAAGTGCTCAGAAATTGCCCCTGGCTTGGGGGGACCATATGGGACACCCGGGGGATCGAACCGCGGTCCTTCCTTGGCTAGCGCTGGCAAGGCAGACACCTTACCTCTAGCGCCACCTTGCCCGCCCCTGGATGCAATTTTTTTATTATTTAATTCCATCCTTAGCAACTTAGGCCCTGGACCAGGCATTTTTCATCTTATAGAGACTTCTACCACTAAGAGCCAGTGATTCTGAGGGTCTGCTGCCTCTGTTCAGATTCAAGTACTACCAATTTCAGGCTGCTTAAACTTGGACATACCTCTTCATACCTCTGCCTTCATTTACTCAATGGTGAAACGGGGCTAATAGCAGGTGTGTTTTAATTTTACATTTTAACGCAGTCCTTGACTCAAGAGCTCTCATCATTTTAGATAAAGAAAAATAAAAATAGGACCAAAGAGTTGGCTTAAAGGACTGGAGCACATGTTTTGCATGTGGGAACTGCAGATTGCATCTCCACACCACATGCATTTCCAAGAGTGACCCCCAAGCTGGGGTGTGGCTCCCATCATTGCCAGGTATAGCTTCCAAACCAAAGCATGCCTGCACATGCATATGCCACTATTTATTGATTGTCTACAATGTTGCTTGTTTCTATTTCGTATTTGCTATTCCTCCTCATTTTTACAGATGCAGTGAAGAAAGTTCCCAATGGTCGGGCAAGTCTTCACCAAGAAGACACATTAGCAGACTCCCAAATGATGAACCTTTGTGGAATGAAAGACTTAGATGAAAGATGATGAGGAAAGAGAAGGGGAAGAAGGATGGGAAGGATGGTCAAGCCAGGTAGAGAAAAGAGCAGGACGTAGGAGGCCTCTGGGCACTGTGAGAAGGAAGGGGAGCCAGGAATATGGGGTATCAGAGAAGGAGGTGAAGAAGGAATGTCAGGTTTGGGCTGAGAATGCCCAGAGAAGTCTTGTGCTCTCTTTGAAGTTTTGGCTGAGCCTTTCCCAGTGAGGTCCAGAGTGATTTGCATTAGAAACCCCCAAGGAGGGTCGGAGAGTTAGCATGGAGGTAAGGCATTTGCCTTTCATGCAGAAGGTCATCATTTCGAATCCCGATGTCCCATATGGTCCCCCGTGCCTGCCAGGAGCAGTTTCTGAGCATGGAGCCAGGAGTATCCCCTGAGCACTGCTGGGTGTGACCCAAAAACCACACACACACATAAAAAAGAAACTCCCAAGGAACTTATTATTGTTTTCCTTCTCTCCTGAGCTCAGGCCCCCTGAATCAGAATCACCAGCAGTGAGGCCCAGGAGTCTAAAACTTAAAGTCTCTTTCTCCCTTCCTTCACTAGTGATTTCTATGTCTAATATTTGGAATTAATGGGGCCAGAGCAATAGCACAATGATAGGATGTTTGCCTTGCATGAAGCCATCCCAGGATGGACCCGGGTTTGATCCTCCTTACCTCGGATGGTCCCTCAAGTCAGCTGGAAGCAATTTCTGAGCACAGAGCTGGAAGTAACTCCTAAGCACTACTGGGGGTGTGGCCCAAAACCACCATCCCCCCCCCAAAAAAAAAAACCCACACAGATATTTGTAATTATTGCTTTACTGTCTTTCTCAGTATTTTGTTCTTTTTCAACTGAGTCCAGGGGCCGTTGGACACAGTCATCACTCTCCTCTATGACTCCTGTGCCTTTCTTCACTGGCTTTGAGTTATTTTTCTAATTTCAGAAATTCTAAGAATTAGAGATTAGACAGGGGACAATGTGCAGAGTGGCTTTTTATGCAATCATTATAGAAAAGACTTTGAAGTCTGAAATACCCAGAGTTGTATCTCACTCCTACCATTTGGATTCTGCAGAAAGTCCCCTGGTTTTTCTGTGTTCCGTTTCTTCAAATGTACATGGGGTTCTCAGTGTCTTAGCCATTAGGTTTTCATGAGGACTAAATGAGAGGATGATGGTAAAATGTTTCACATAGTGCCTGGCATGTGATTGCTCAGGAAAATACCATCTATTACTACTCAAGAGCTTTGACCCATTTATAAAAGGAGACATTCAAATTCTGCTTCCTCAGAGTCCTTTTCCTGACCATCTGGAATAAAAATTAGCTAACTTTGTAAAAGACATTGAGGTCCAGAGAGAGGGTCAGTCTCTGGAATGCATGCTGTGTGTACAGGAAGTCCACTCAGGTTTTATTCCTGATACCACGTTGTCCCCTGAGCATCAAAAAATGACCTCTGAACATAGAGCCAGGTAGAGCTTGGGCACCGTCAGATGTGACCCAAAGCAGAACAAACAAACAAACAAGGGGACATCCTTATTGGGTGAGAGAAACAGCTGTATGCATTGGAGCACATGCTTTGCATGCAGGCTTGATCCTGGCACCATGTGGTCCCCTGAGCACTTCCAGGAATGACCCCCAAATGCTTAACTGGGCATAGTGCCTGAGCACTTTCAGTTGTAGCCCAAAAACAAATGTAAAAAAAAGGAAGATGAATGTTATTGAAATATATACATTCCATCCAAGACACCTAATACCCTAGGCGTGCAGCATTCCCAGATTGTATCTCCACAATCACTGTTCCTCTTCCCAGAATGAAACATTGCACTCTTTGTCCATTGCTCCTCTGCCTACCTCGCCCTAAGCAATAATCATCTTTCTCCATATCTATATTTTGCACAAATGGAGCTATACAATAAGTGGTCCTGGCACATAGTTGACAATAATAATCATTTGAGTAAATAAGTGCATGGGCGAATAGAATTTTATTTCCAAGTTTATAAATTAATTCTCTCCATGTAATTGGTTTTAACACTTTAATTTATTTTTAGTTTTAGGGGGTCATACAGAGTGGTGCTCAGAGATTCTCCTGTCCCTGTACTTAGGGATCTCTGTTGGCAGCTCTCAGGGGACCACATGTAGTATCAAGGACTTAGCCAGGGTTAGCTTTAAGCAAGGCAAATGCTTTAATCCCTCTGCTAACTCTCTGACCCACTGGCTTTAGCCTTTTAAAGGAAACTGATAGGCCCTGGAGCTGAAACTTCACAAATGGGGAGATTTGGTGCCAGACAGTTCTCTGTGAAACCAGAAATAGTTCTATCATAGATGCTCATCAAGAGATGAGCATGGAAGTGGGTGACCCAAGTATCCCCCAAGGAAAAGGGATTGAACCTGACCCTCTTAGATAGCACTGAGTCCCGACCCATTGTCCTTCATTTCTGTTGTCAACCTCCCCCACTATCCTTACAGCATGCCAAAGGAGAGGCCAGTTTAGGACATGCCAAACTTTTTATATCTATGTTACCCAGAAGCTATCCCCTTGGCTCAAACACCTGCAGAAATGCACACCACTAGTTAAGCCAAAATCATTTGCTTTGAACACAGAGGGAAACTGCACGAGGGAGCTTTTACCTCTCCCTTCCTCTTCCACATACTGGCCATGCTCTTAATTCTTTCGAACTTAGTCACAGACCCACAGTTCAGGGTCCACCATGCTGAAAGGGTCCTGTCTAATTTCTGATAAACACAGTATGGGACATACTGTAGTGGGGCTCCCATTGCAGCCACTTCTGCTGCCTGACTCACAACACACCAGACCTACTCAAATGACAACATGTTTAGTGCCAGGTATGGCGATAAGGCCATTTCCTTTACGAAGGAGTAACAGAACGCAGTTCCAGTGAGTGGAATTAAGGAGGAAGAATGAGGGTTCAGATCTAGTTGGTATTAGGAGCTTCTCTGGATGAGAGCATTTTGGTGTTAAAATTGAAAATGTCAGGAGGAGCAGTAATATAATAAGCAAGTAAGTTACTTGTCTTTTATATAGCTGGCCTAGGTTTGATCTCCAGGCACCACCAGGAATGACCCCTGAGCACAGAGCCAAGAGTAAGTCCTGAGTGTATTCTCTCCACCCCTCACCAAAATAACAAAGGTGCCAGGAATACCAGGACAAACTGATCATGAACAGTGTAAATAAAAGTCAGTTGAGGACTTTTTTTTTTTTGCATCAGAGAAACTTTATTAGTCCACCACAGTTCAACTTAAACTCAGGGGTCTCAAACTTGTGGCCCGAGGGCCACAAACAGCCCTCCGTACAACATTTTGTGGTCCTGCCCTAGAGGAATCTATTTTTGTTTTGTTTTGTTTTAGTTGTTTGGGTCACATCCCCCAATGTTCAAGGCTTACGACTGACTTTGCACTCAAGAATCACCCCGACTTTGCCTCCTGCGGCCCACAGGTAAATTGAGTTACAGAGATAAAGGAGAAGGTCGACAGGAGCAGTCTCAAATTGAGGACTTTGGGAAAATACTCAGGATACTACAAGAAAAAAGTTGTGGGGCCGGAGAGATAGCATGGAGGTAAGGCGTTTGCCTTTCATGCAGAAGGACCGTGGTCTGAATCCTGGCATCCTATATGGTCCCCTGTGCCTGCCAGGGGCGATTTCTGAGCATGGAGCCAGAAGTAGCCCCTGAGCGCTGCCGGGTATGACCCCCAAAAAAAAAAGAAAAAAAAGAGTTGTGCCAGAAAAATCAAGGTTCTTGCTTTGGCGCAGTCCTGAGGATGGGAAGCTTGTGTGACCAGACTGATCCTGCAGAGATAGATGCACAGCAGATGCCCTGAGGAGGGCAGAGTGGAAAGTCTGGTTCCTTAACTACATGACTGACACACCTAAGCTTCCCTGGCACAGACTCTCAGACTTCTTACTAGGCAAAGGGTAACCATTCTGATGGCTTTATGCTGACACTTACATTTTTTTTTAGGAGTATCTCACACCTTGCTGTGCTTAGGGCCTACTTCTGGCTCTGCATTCAGGGATCAAACCTGGTGGGGCCCTGGGGATCAAACCCTGGTTGATCATATGCAAGGCAATCACCCTACCCTCTGTACTATCTCTCTTGCCCCTAGATTTTTCTGTTACTTACTGCATTATGCCTCTTAACTGAGCCCAGGAAGGCACATGGTTCTCTCCCACAACCTGGTCCTGAGTCAATTGTGCAAGGGCCAGGCTGAGTGGCAGTAAAGTTGGGCCACATGAGTTATTTTCTCAGACTGACACAAGTTCCAGGCCATGGGTAGAGAAATGGGGACAGAGGATTTTTCGGGGTGAGCCAGAAAATGACCAACAGCTTATAAATGCTGGATGCTTTAAAAGGTGATGGAAAAAAAAAAGGTGATAGGAGCAGGTGAGACAGGGCACTGGCCTTGCATGCAGCTAACTCTGGTTCAAGCCCAGGCACCACAATTGGTTGTAAGAGTGATCCCTCGGGGGGCTGGAGAGATAGCATGGAGGTAGGGCGTTTGCCTTGCATGCAGAAGGATGGTGGTTCAAATCCCAGCATCCCATATGGTCCCCCAAGCCTGCCAGGAGTGATTCTGAGCATAGAGCAAGAGTAACCCCTGAGCACTGCCAGGTGTAACCCCCAAAAAAAATTAATAAATAAAAATAAAAGAGTGATCTCTGGGGCCAAAGAGATAGCACAGTGGTAGAATGTTTGCCTTGCAGGTGGCTGACACAGGACAGAAGATGGTTCAATTCCTGGCATATCATATGGTCCCCTGAGCCTGCCAGGAGCAATTTCTGAACAAAAGTCTGGAGTAACCCCCAAGTGCAACTGGGTATAACCAAAAAAAAAGAGTAATCCTTGAGCACAGAGCCAGGAATAAGCTCAAGAACCATTAAGTGTGCCCTTTCTCCAAACACACACACACACACACACACACACACACACACACACACACACACATACACACACTATAAGGATGGGTGACAGGAATATGGGATCAGTGGTAGAGCATTTGCCTTGCATGTGTGAGGTTTGGTTCTTGGCACTACATGGTTCCCCAAGCACTATTAGCAGCAACCCTGAGCACAAACTAGCCCTCGAGCATCAGAGCTGTGGCAACAAGAACATTCCCAAATAAGACAAAAGGTGCCCAGTTGTTTCTGATGTGACACAAGCCCTGGTTGGCACCTGCTTAGTGGCAGGGGAATGGGGGCTCAGAGTGGTGACTTAGCTGAGGTCACACTCACACCATGTAGATGAGTTTTGATGCATTTTACTTGATTTTTGTTGTTGTTGGTTTTTTTTTTGTTTTTTTGTTTTGTTTTGTTTTGTTTTGGTTTGGTTTTTGGGCCACACCCAGCATTGCTCAGGGGTTACTCCTGGCTGTCTGCTCAGAAATAGCTCCTGGCAGGCACGGGGAACCATATGGGATACCGGGATTCGAACCAATCACCTTTGGTCCTGGATCGGCTGCTTGCAAATCAAACACTGCTGTGCTATCTCTCCAGGCCCTTGATTTTTGTTTTTTTTTTTTACACCAAGTTTAAAATCTAGGTCTTTCCTTCCCAAAGTGTGCAGCTCTTTCTCCCCTACAGGGCCTGGTTGGCCTCATCACCAAGGTTGATACCTTTTGGGGCATTCTTGGTTGCAGGAAGACCAATGTCCACAAGAAACACCAGTCCATCATGACCCAGTACTGACTGTTCTGCCTCCTGGCCTAAATCTGGTTTCTAGTAACTTCAATCCACCCATCATTTTCATCCTTCTCTTCTAAATCCTGGAAGCCAGGTCTATACCCCATACACTACCTGCACCTCAGGCTTTCACAGACTCTCACAAACTCTCAGTCTCAAGTCGGGGCCGGAAAGATAGCATGGAGGTAAGGCATTTGCCTTTCATGCAGAAGGTCATTGGTTCAAATTCCGGTGTCCCATATGGTCCCCCAAGCCTGCCAGGAGCGATTTCTGAGCGTAGAACCCCTGAGCACTGCCAGGTATGACCCCTAAACAAAAACAAAACAAAACAAAAAAGTCTCACTGGTCTGGTCTTTTTTCTCTCAACAGTGCAAAAAGAAACCTGGGAATGTTGGGTCAAAGCGATCCTCCAGCGAATAAGATGCTTGCTTTGAGGTGGCTGGTCTGGGTTCAATCCCCAGTGCCTTATATGGTCCTGCAGACTCCACTAGGAGTGATCCCTGAGTGCAGAGCCAAAAGTAAGTCCTGAGCACTGCTGGGTGTGTCCCCTAAACAAAACAATCTGGGAACCCTGCTTCTATTCACATGTCTGTCTTTTAAAACAGCTGCACTCTCCCCCACACAACCCTGATCTTCTGTATGCAGGAAGGAAGTTACGGGTGATAGTGATTGAGATTTTCATTGACTAAACGTTCATTTCTTCCTGTGTAGGTTCCCACACTTCATTTTACAAATTAGGCAGTTTCAGGGCCGAAAAGATAGCATGGAGGTAGTGTGTTTGCCTTGCATGCAGAAGGACAGTGGTTCGAATCCTGGAATCCCATATGGTCCTCCGAGCCTGCCAGGAGTGATTTCTGAGCATAGAGCCAGGAGTAACCCCTGAGTGCTGCTGGGTGTGATCCAAAACAAACAAACAAACAAAAATTAGGCAGTTTCTAAATTTAAATTCTCACCATCTACTGGCTCTCCCAGCTCTGCAAGAGTCTTATAGGAAATACATCCACACCATTCAAGAACAGTCATAGCTGCCAGGGTTGGAGCCCATGTCAACCTTCTCCAGAACTCCACTGCCGGGCCCGGAGAGATAGCGCAGCGGCATTTGCCTTGCAAGCAGCCGATCCAGGACCAAAGGTGGTTGATTCGAATCCCCGTGTCCCATATGGTCCCCCGTGCCTGCCAGGAGCTATTTCTGAGCAGACAGCCAGGAGTAACCCCTGAGCATCGCCAGGTGTGGCCCAAAAACAACCACCACCACAACAACAAAAACAAACAAACAAACAAAAAAACAAAACAAACAAACAAAAAAACAAAACAAAAAAAAAAGAACTCCACTGCCATGGGACACCTTCTTCAGTTCCCTCCCTCTCCTAATTAGTCAGGATTCTCTAGAGAAGTGAAATCAAAAGAACTTACACCTATAAGGATTATTTATTTCAAGGAATTGTTTATCCAATCTTGGTGGCATAAAGCAGTCAACTCATCTGATGTCTGATCACAAGTTGTTACTTTGAAATGAATGTTGGCACATGGAAATCCCCTCTTGCTCCCTGACAGCCCATGTCACTCTGACCTATGGATCTCTTTTCAAACCAGGAACTCTACAGGGATTTTCCCTAATCTTCGTCCTTGATACCTGGCATATAGCCAGTGCCCAATTAATAACAATAGCTAGCATTTATTGAGTTCTTGCTGTGTACCCATGCAGGCACTGCCCTAAGCCTTTTATGAACCATAACTCATTTAACCTGCCTCATGTGGGTCCTATTATTATCCCTCAGATAAGGAGCGGAAACTCCTAAGAAGTTAAATGGTTTTCCCAGTGTCATGCTGCTAGTAAATGAGGGAGCCCAGAATCACAGCTACACCACAGTTACACCACTCTCTTAACAAGAGTGGATGTCAGGGCTGAAGGTCAGGGTTGGAGGGCACCTGGCTGGGAGGAGCACGATAGGGTAATGAGAAAATGCACAGGGTTGGGAAGAAGGCGGCCTTGACAACCTGTCCCAGCTTTTTATTTTCTCTGTGCCTTAGAAGAGACTTTGTCTTAGAAGAGACTTTTGTTTTATGTACAATGTAGAAGCCACTAATGCCAGCCTCATGGTGGCAGGGTGGGTGGGGAGGTCTTGTGCTATATTCTCTATAGCATCAAAACTAGGGGAGATTATTAAGTAAAATCACAGTTTATTATGGTTTATTCATAGCCTACACAGGCTAGTAGTTGATTTAGAGGTGTTTTCTAAATCTTCACATCAGTCCTAGGAGAAGTTTGTTTCCTTACCTCCCACTTCTGTTTTGACTCTGCAATTCTAGGGTGCATGTGATAAAAAAAACAAAAGCCAGTCTTTAATTGTTTGAGAGCACATCCAGTAGTGCTCCAGTTACTCCTGGCTCAGTGTTTAAGTATCACTCCTCAGCAGTACTCAGAGATTAAACCCAGGTCTCTTAGAACCCAGTCCTAGAACTAACTCCCTGCCCCTTTTTTAATTTTGTCTTTAAACAATTTAAATTGCTTTATTGTGTATGCTATTTGGGGACTGTGAGGGGCTCCCTACCAATGCTCAGAGGGTCTGGTGGTCATTCCCACCAGACTAGTTGTATCTGGACAACTCGTCACATCACTCCGTGCTCAGATCTGGTGATGCAATACTGCTTGCAGGTCCAGTGAGGCTGGAGGTCTCCCAGACTACCATTGCAGTACTCATAAGACTGTGCACTGTGGGGCCCAGAGAGATAGCACAGCGGCGTTTGCCTTGCAAGCAGCCGATCCAGAACCAAAGGTGGTTGGTTCGAATCCCGGTGTCCCATATGGTCCCCCGTGCCTGCCAGGAGCTATTTCTGAGCAGACAGCCAGGAGTAACCCCTGAGCACCACTGGGTGTGACCCAAAAACAAAAACAAAAACAAAAAGACGGTGCACTGTGAGGAATTGAACTCAAGACCTTGTGGAGCAAGTGCTCCAGTCCTTTGAGTTATCTCCTGGATATCCTTATGGGTTTTCTTGATTTTGTTTTGCAATGTTGGAGATCAACACCAGGGCCTAACTCATGTAAGACAAATGCTCTACTGTGGAATCACACCCCTTTCCCCCTTCCCTTCCCCTCTTTTATAGATGAGGAAATGGAACACAAATGAGAGTCACCATCCCAGGCTAAATATTGCAAAGCCAATATTTCAAAATAATATTTCTGTTCCAGAAATTACAAACTCAAGAAACTGTCAGAACCCGTCCTAACTGGGAAGTGTAGATTGGCGTGATGAAATCGCCAATCTTGAAGTGTTCTGAAGTGTTCTGAAGTGGGGACTCTGAGCACACACTTATGCCCCTCCTGGAGGTGACAGTCACTGCCTCTCTACGCCTGACTTGGTCCCTGCAGAAATATGCTGGCTATGCTAATTTGGTTCCTTCCTTCCTTCCTTCCTTCCTTCCTTCCTTCCTTCCTTCCTTCCTTCCTTCCTTCCTTCCTTCCTTCCTTCCTTCCTTCCTTCCTTCCTTCCTTCCTTCCTTCCTTCCTTCCTTCCTTCCTTCCTTCTTCCTTCCTTCCTTCCTTCCGTGTTTCTGTTTTTCAGTGCTAGGGAGTGAGTCTACCCCTATCGAAGCCTCATCCCCATCCCCTTGCTGATTTTGAAACTTTGTAATTTTGGATTTTCTGAGTAGTCCTTTGTGTTAAAATCTTATATCTAATTTTTTGTTTGTTTTGTTTTTGGGTTACACCCGGCATCGCTCAGGGGTTACTCCTGGCTCTATGCTCAGAAATCGCCCCTGGCAGGCACAGGGGACCATATGGAAAACCAGGATTCGAACCACCGTCCTCCTGTATGAAAGGCAAACGCCTTACCTCCATGCTATCTCTCCGGCACCTTATATTTAATTTATTACAAAAAAAAAAAAAAAAAAAGAGCCAGAGAAGTGGCTCAAAAGGCTAGAGCACACCAGATGGTCTCCTGAGCATCACAGGCAGCAAGCACCAAGCTGAAAGGAATACCAGGGTACTACTGGGTGCAGCCTAAAACATAAAATACAGTAAAATATATAAAATAAAATAAACCAAAGCCAAACAAAAACCAACACGAATTATTAAAAGTATAAAACAAACCTGTGAGTCAGATTTGACCTGGGGCTATGAGTCAACTACCTCTAATCCTTCCCTACTATTGGCTAATCTCAGGAGCACGTATGACAGTTGGATGCTGCAAAGAGCTCAGTTTATCTGAAGAGCAAAGTGCACAAACAGATCATCGAGCCAGACAGTGTCTCACTTTGTCAGTCCCCTGCCCCCATCCTATGCCCTGCCCCTCTGCTCCCTCCCTCAGGAGCTGTGTTTGCGGGGCCACTGCCATTGGCCACAGGCATGTAGTCCTCTGCATCTGGGAGTCAGAGGGCAGTGTATACACTCCTCTCACCAGAACCCAGTTCCTACACAGGGGGAGGAGGAGGCACACTATGAGCCACACTTCTTAGTCAGGGCTACTCCTGTTCTATACTGGGCAGTGGGGGCTTACTGCTGGCTGTATTTGGGCCATCTTATGGTACCAGGGATCCAACCTGGGTCTCCTACCTCCAAAGCATTGTGTAAGATTGTCATATTGTTAAGCTATCACCCTGCCCTCACACCCCAACGCGCGCGCGCACGCGCGCACACACACACACACACACACACACACACACACATACATACCTATCTGCATTTTATACCAATGGCAGGAGGAGGAGGGATTTCAGATCTGGAATGAGAAGGGACCTTCAACCAAGACAATTCAGATCACTGAATTGGGGAAAAGGAAAAGGGATGTGGTTCCACAGTAGAGCATTTGTCTTGCATGAGTGAGGCCCTCGGGTTGACCTCCACCTTGCAAAACACAATCAAGAAAACCCATAAGGGATATCCAGGAGATAACTCAAAGGACTGGAGCACTTGCAGGCACAAGGTCTTGAGTTCAGATCACTGTTTTCAGGAGGCTGGTAATATAGATATATTTAGTAATATAGATAGGGCGACCCCCAAACAAACGAATACCAAGGTCAGTCATGTGCAAGGTAAACATCCTACCCACAATTCCTGGGACAGCAGCAGCTCATACATATTGATTTCTAGGAGGTATCTAGGAGGTAACTCTTAGATCCCCTTATGACTAGATGAAGTGGAATCAACGATGACCTGAGACCCAGAATGGCTAAATAATTTGTCCAAAGTATCACAGCAAACTAAGAGTAAAACCAAGATTCATGTCTTGCAGTACTGTCTCACTTCCTCGCTGTGCCCAGCTCCGCTAGTCACCAAACACCCCCTCCACCCCAAACCCAAGTGTTCCTGCCAAGGAATCCTTGAGCCTCTCTTGCCACCTCAAGTGACTGAGATGTGACCGCTAGGTGGCGCGGCTACACCAGATAAAGGGGCGGAAATCCAAGATGGATGGGCATCTTCCTGACTCAGAACAACTCTCCTTAGTTTGTGGGAATGATGAGGTAAAAGCCTCTTCTGCTCTGGAACGCCACGGAGACAACTACATACATTAAATACATATGCAGAAATGAATTCTGCATCAACTAAGAAGATAGCATAGGAAAGTTGGTAAAAACTTAGACTGAAGCATCTCACTGATCCTGCAGGCAATCTATAGGTTAGCATATGTTCCCTCCCCACCTTCTCCTGCATCAGGTAATCAGAGCCTCCAGAGGTGAGGCTGATGTCCCTGACAGCCTTATAGCCCAACATGGGCCAGGAAGCCTATTTACACTTGTGCTCCTCTCGCATCAGTCAGGAGCTGCATGCAGTACAAAGGCTCTGAATTTGGAAATAATGAAAATCGATGGGCAAAAATGCCTGAATCAGACTCCAAGAGTCTCAGGTAGAATTTCCCTGCTTTATTTTGTTGATTTCTTCCAGTTTAAGGGTTCTTGTGTACTTTAGTCTTCCTCTTATTGTATCGCCATTGGGATGTTGTTTTGTGCATGTGTGTGTGTGTGTGTGTGTGCATATTCTTTTCTATAATCTTTGAATCTTTTTGATCATTCTCTTTAGAAAATGCTCTATATTTTCATGTTTTTTGTTCTTTTGTGGTTGATGGAGAACAGTTTGTGTCACTCTGGCTGTGAATTACATTGTGAATTACAAGTTGGATACTAATTTTTTTTTTTGGAGGGGTCACACTTGGCAGTGCTTAGGGGTTACTCCTGACTTTATGCTCAGAAATTGCTCCTGGCAGGCTCGGGGGACCATATGGGATGCCGGGATTCGAACCACCATCCTTCTGCATGCAAGGCCAACGCCCTACCTCCATGCTATCTCTCCAGCCCAAAAAAAAGGGTTTTTTTTGTTTTTGTTTTTGTTTTTTGTTTTTTGGGTTTTGGGCGACACCCGGCAGTGCTCAGGGGTTACTCCTGGCTGTCTGCTCAGAAATAGCTCCTGGCAGGCACGGGGGACCATATGGGACACCAGGATTCGAACCAACCACCTTTGGTCCTGGATCGGCTGCTTGCAAGGCGTTTGCCGCTGTGCTATCTCTCCAGGCCCTTTTTTTTTTTTTTTTTAAAGATAGTATCCATTATATTAGTTGAGGCCCTTCTGAAAAATCAGTGCAGGAGAAAATTGTCTTTCCCCACCTGGTACTTCTTAATAGAACATATCTAATTCATAGGCTAGTTAACCACTTGACAGGACTACAATAGTATAGAGAATATGCTCAACTCATTTAATTCTCTAAGTTATTTCAAGAAAGAGATTTTCTTTTTCATTTTTAGGGGACATACCGAGCAGAGCTCAGGGGTTACTCTTGTCTCTGTTCTCAGGAGTGATCCATGGCAGTATTAGGAGACCATGTGTGGTACCAGAGACCAAGCTTGTCTAGTCTCTCTAACCCAATGTTTTTTTATTTTGTTTTATTTATTTATTTATTTTGTTTTTTTGGGCCACACCTGGGGTGTACACTCAGGGGTTACTCCTGACTCTGCACTAAGAAATCATTCCTGGCAGACTCAGGGGACCATATGGGATGCTGGGAATTGAATCCAGGTTGGCTGCGTCCAAGGCAAATGCCTTACTGCTGTGCTATCACTCCAGTCCCTAGCCCCAGTGTTGTGTGTGTGTGTGTGTGTGTGTGTGTGTGTGTGTGTGTGTGTGTGGTTTTTCTGGGTCACACCCAGCAGTGCTCAGGGGTTATTCCTGGCTCCAGGCTCAGAAATTGCTCCTGGCAGGCACGGGGGACCATATAGAACGCCGGGATTCAAACCGATAACCTCCTGCATGCAAGGCAAATGCCTTACCTCCATGCTATCTCTCTGGCCTCTAGCCCCAGTGTTTTATTCTTTCAGTCCTATTCTCAGATAAGAAATATTGTAATGTACTACAATCTGGGGACTTGAGGGACAAAGTAATTGCGCATGGGTTTTGTTTTATTTTCCTTAATGCTCTTTGGCTGAAAGTTCAAAATTAAGGTATCAGAAAGGGGATTTCTTCTGAGAATTCTGTTTATGGGTGATTATCTTCCCACTGTAACTTTATTTTGTCCTCTTTCTTTGCATCTTTGATCTCATAATAATAAAAAAAAAGAAAGAAATGCTTAGAGAAGTAAGGTTCCATGTGTTGAGTTTGGTTTCACTCAACCTAGCTCTAGGATCTTTTTCACTAATCACATATTTACTACTTTTCATATAATCTGTAACTCGTTGTATTTACCTCTTTACTTAGGCTGCCAGGAAACTCAGAGCTTGGACTCTTACTCTGTCATGGCTACTATCCTTAGAAAATTCAACCTAGTATTTCTGCTATAATTAGTCAATTTTTCATATTTTCCCCAAGTCCTTCCCCACTGGTTGTTGGGTCCAGGCTTTCATTACTTTTTTATTTCTGCTCTGTAATTATCCATCAATTGGGCTTGAGGCTGCAGTGGAAACCACCTCAAAACCCTTCTTGGAATAGACAGGACATAATGCATCAAGCTGATGAACAGATTATTTCTTACCAGCTGAGTCAGCAGGACAGTCCATGCTTGATGGATGTCTTTTGAGCAATGTCTGTGTGACCAGGCTCCATGCTGTGTGACAATGTGCCGTGCTGTGGAGGATATAACAATAAGCTCGAGTTGGTCCCAAGGGCGGTTAAGGTAAGTAGGTTAAATGGTTAAGAAGTTCTGAAATTGTGATGCCTAAATATAATAGAAGTTTAGTGTGTGTCCTGCCCAGTCCGGCACCCAAACCCAGACTGAGCAACATTTGCTGCCACATTTACTGAGAGACTTCCAAGCTTACCCTGGTTGGTATCGAGTTGGCAGATGGAGGAGAAAAAGGAGCACATTGAGAAAGCAGACATGCCTCCTCTCTTCAGTTTTGTTTTGTTGTGGTGCCAAACCTAGCAGTGCTCAGGGGCTACTCTGAGTTAGCCGAGTTCCCCGGGTTTGCTCCTAAAAGTGCTCAGACAACCAAGCAATACTGGGATTTGATCTGACCCAGGATTCCCATATGCAAAACCTGTGTTCAACCCTTTAAACTATCTCTCTGGATCCCCCAAAATAAATATTTTGGGGAGAACACTGAACATTGCTTTGGACTTATTCCTGGCTCTTGCTCAGGGGGTTGAACCGGGGTCAGCAAAGCAAGCATCTTTTTTTGTTTGTTTTTGGGTCACACCCAGCATTGTTCATGGGTCACTCCTGGCTCTACGCTCAGAAATCACTCTTGGCAGGCACAAGGGACCATATGGGATGCTGGGATTCGAACCACCATCCTTCTGTATGCAAGGCAAATGCTCTATCTCCATGCTATCTCTCTAGCAAACATCTTAATCCTTGTACAATCTCTGGCCCAATTTATATACTTCTTTGCTTGGAGTTGGTCTAGATATGACACACATAGTCTATCCCACTAGCTATGGGACATCTTCTAGTCATATTGCAAAGAGTGCTGAAAATGTAGCTTAGGTTGCTTTTCTCTAATGGAAGGGGAAGAGGTTAGCTGATGCAAGTTCACAAGGAATGTAATTTACTATACTTTTATCCTTATAAATATGGCTAAAAGCGGCTGGAGTGATAGCATAGCGGAGGGCATTTGCCTTGCACATGGTCAACCCTGGATGGACTCCAGTTCCCATACGGCATCTTATATGGTTCCCCAAGCCTGCCAGGAGTGATTTCTGAGACAGAGCTAGGAATAACCTCTGAGTGCTGCTGGGTGTGACCCAAAAACAAACAAAAAAAAGATGCTTGCTTTGCTGATCCAGTTCAACCCCTGAGCAAGAGCCAGGAGTAAGTGTGTGACCAAAAAACCAAAAAACAATAATAAATAAATATGGCTAAAAAGGGGCGTTGGAGATGACTCAAAGAGCTGTATATGTGTTTTGCATGTGGGGATTCCCAGTACTACATGGTCCCCTAAAAAAAGAGGAGAGGTGGGGCTGAAAAGATAATATAGCAGGCAAAGAGTTTGTCTTGTACTTGTCCAACCCAGGTTCTATTGCCTGCACCCCATATGGTTCCCTGGACCCCACCAGGAGTGACCTCTGAGCACAGAGTCAGAAGTAAACTCGATGCACCATCATATGTGGTTAAAATAGAAAAAATAGGGGCCGAAGTGGTAACACAAGCAGTAGGGCGTTTGCCTTGCATGCGCTAACCTAAGAAGAACCACGGTTCGATCCCCCAGTGTCCCATATGGTCCCCCAGGTCAGGAGCGATTTCTGAGAGCATAGCCAGGAGTAACCCCTGAGCATCACCAGGTGTGACCCAAAAAACAAAAAACAAAAGAAAAGAAAGAAAAAATAAGGAGGGGTGTCTAAGAGTAGTATGCAATAAATATTGTAGATATAAGGAACTTTATTTTCCTCAGGAAACATGAACAGTGAACAGAAAAGTAATATAGACAACTAGGTACTAATCTTACAACCAACCTGGGTTCAATCCTGGCACCAGATATGTTCCCCTGAGACTTACCAGGTGCGATTCCTGATCACAGAGTTAGAAGTTAGGCCCAAGCACTGCTGGGTGTGGTCTAAAAACAAACAAACAACAAGCAATCAAAAACAAAAACCATGAGTGAAGTTATATTCATATTTTAGACCACATTTGTCCAGCCAGGAAACAGGCTGTTTGGGGAAGGTTTATCAGCTAGAACTTGTTCAAGCAGAAGCTGAGGCATTAGGAATCAGGCTATGTTCTTCTTAGTCTTTTAACCCGAACCTCGGTACTAGGCTCCATGGTCACCCCGAGCACCTATGTTATGCCAAGTTTCCCGTGGGGTTCCGAGGACCCAAAAAACAAGTGGCACAAGGTTCTTACTCAGGTTACCAAGTGTAATAAGAAAGCAGACTAGTGAGATGGTCTGAACTCTGGAAACAGAGCAGAGTGTAATTCCTAGCTCCATTGCTGTGTAGCTAGGTGACATTGGAGAAGGCTCGTGGTCTCTCTTGTTCTCAGTTTCTTCCTTTATAAAGCAGGGACAATAGTTAACTTTAGATTCTGAGCACTCCACGACCAAACAGCTTCAGAGCATTTGTCGCACAGGCCCCGCATGTCGAAAGAACATCATTTTTATTGGTAGTTTTATTTAGAAGAGTGACCCTGGGTAAGTCCCTTCGTCGGTTTGCTTGGTTTTGTTTGTTGGCTTGTTTTCCAAGCCTCCGTTTTCTCGTTCGTAGGATGGAGTTAATAAACTTACATCACGGGGTTGGAATCTCGCTATGTGGTGGGGTCTGGGATGTGCCGGTCTGTCTCTCGGCTGCCTCGCGTGGGTAAGTGGGTCGCACGGAAACCAGCTGCAAGGACTGCAGGATTGGGGGGGGGGGTGGCATCCTTGCCAGGAGGAGGAGAAGGAGGAGGAACCCGACTTAGCCAGAGCGCGATTTCCTGGCGGCGCTCCCGGGGCGGGAGGTTTGTGCCGGGTCCCCTCCCCCGACCGGTCCGGCTCAGGAAACGCCGAGAGAAAGCCAGGAACCGAGCCCGCCAGGCCCTGCAGCCCCTCGAGCCAACCCTCCTTCTTTGCCCTGGGCTGCAGGAAGCCGGCTGGCGGGGAACGCCCTGGCCGCGGGGTGGGAAAGGCCGCAAGCGCGCCCCGCAACGCCCGCTTCCCAGGCCCGCGGCGGGCGGGCGGGCGGGCGGGCGGCGCGAGCTGTCACTGCGGCAAACGCAGTCTTGCTTCTGCAAAGTGCCGCAGCCCCGGGCAGGCCTCATCGCGCCAGGGAGGGCACGGGGTCCCGCGCTCTGCTCTTTTGGGGGGTAGGGTGGGCATGAGACGCTGGGTTCCCAGGGCTGGTAGGTGAGTGGTCCAAGGTCAAAGCTAGTTAACCAGTTAGGCCAGGAACGGGCTCTGACATTCTGTCTTGGATCTGTGGTCCAGGTTCTTGGGAGGCTCAGAGGGGATTTTTGTTTTGTTCTGTTTTGTTTTGGGGTCATACCCAGCTGTGATCAGGACTTAATTCTGGCTCTGAGTTCAGGAATCATTCATGACTCTGCTTGGAGAAACATGGGGTGCTGGGGTTTGAATCTATCTGGGTCGGTTGTGTTCATGGCAAGTGTACTAGTGTACTACCCACTCATTCTTCTTCTGGTTCTTGGGTGCTCCAGAACAGAAAATTTATATATATATATATATATATATTAATGTATATATAATATTATATATATTAATGTATATATATATATATATATATATTGGTTTTTGGGTCACATCTGGTAGTGCTCAGGGGCCACTCCTGGCTCTACACTCAGAAATCGCTCCTGACAGGCTCAGGGGACCATATGGGATGCCTGGATTCGAACCACTGTTCTTCTGCATGCAAAGCAAATGCCCTACCTCTATGCTATCTCTTCGACCCCAGAAATTAGATTTTAATTTAATTTTTAAATTTAAACCATGTGATTTACAAAGCTATTATTTTGTAGGTGAATTTTAGACGTAGAATGTTTTAGGACCATGGGGCGTGAGTGATAGCACAGTGGTAGGGCATTTGCCTTGCAAGCGGCTGACCCAGGACAGACCTGGATTCGATCCCCAGAGTCCCATATGGTCCCCCAAGCCAGGAGCGATTTCTGAGCTCAAAATCAGGGGTAATAACCCCTGAGCATCACTGGATGTGGCCCAACCCCCCACAAATCTAAAAAATAATGTTTCAGGACCAATCCCACCACCAATGTTAACCTCCCTCTACTAATATTCCTGGAGTCCATCTCTTTTGGCAGGGTTCAGATGGTGTCCCAGAGTTCTGTGAACATGTCAGTGTGTGTACCAGGTTGTATGTTATATTTCATTTCTGGCTTTCAAAAGTATCCTGATCCCAGGAGTTAAGAGCCATAACTTTCCTAGACCCCTGGTCCTTTAGGGAGACAGATGCTTAATGATGGCCTCGGACCTCTCTATTGGCTATTAGCGTCTTGAGATGTCTTACAGGAACTTGAGATTCAGGATCAAGTATCTTTCTGCTGGAGCTTGAAAATCTTTCTATAGGAGTCTTTCTTTTTTTTTTTTTTTTTTTTTTTTTTTTGGTTTTTGGGCCACACCCGGCAGTGCTCAGGGGTTACTCCTGGCTGTCTGCTCAGAAATAGCTCCTGGCAGGCACGGGGGACCATATGGGACACTGGAATTCGAACCAACCACCTTTGGTCCTGGATCGGC
Organism: Suncus etruscus; assembly: GCF_024139225.1. Classification (NCBI taxonomy): domain Eukaryota; kingdom Metazoa; phylum Chordata; class Mammalia; order Eulipotyphla; family Soricidae; genus Suncus; species Suncus etruscus. The sequence continues at coordinate 54,018,410 of NC_064853.1, forward strand.
TGCTTGCGAGGCAAACGCCGCTGTGCTATCTCTCCGGGCCCTCTCCGGGCCCTCTAGGAGTCTTTCTAAAGGTAGAGAGAGGGTGTTGAGTTCCCAGTGGGGCTTTGACATCTTTCTGAGATTTTTGAGTATCTCATGAAAAGGTCCTTCGGTTCTCCAGGGACCAAACACAGATGCTTAGGAACTCCCTGAGATTGTGGGCAGGATTCTATGGGTCTCTCTCTGTATGGTGTCTGTGTGTGATTTTTGGAAGAGTTTCAAGAATTTCATTAGATTCTCAGAAGCTTTACTGATCTCCCAAAGCTGCTTTAAAGCAGAGATCCCCAAACTTATTTGGCCTACCACCCTATTTTCAGAAAAAAAAAAATCATGCAATGCCTCACTTGGAAATGTAATTTCTTTAGGGAGAGGAGGACACACCTGACTGTGCTCAAGGCCTACTCTTAGCTTTATGCTCAGTGATCACTCCTGGAAGGACTCAGGGGACATTATGGGGATACCTGGAACCAAACTTGAGTTGGCTGTGTGCAAGGCAAGTCTTAGTTCTAGAGGAGTTGACAAATCATTTAATAAGAAAAAGTTGGTAAGTTAGTGGCTACAGATTACATTGTGGTGTACTATTGACACATTTGGATAGTGCTTTTTTCAGTTTCTGCATATCACCAAGCTGAATTAAATATTAAAAGGAAATCATGTCCTTTTTTCCCATTGGTCTTTGAGAAACTTCCTCTGGCAATCAAAAGATGTTCTCCAGCCCTTTTGAACTATCTCCCCAGCCATTCCTGGGTTAAGATCCAGTTTTTCCAAGTACCGTGTACAATTATATTTTATTTATTGATTGATTGATTTATTGGAGGGGTTTGGGTCACACCCAGCAGCGCTCAGGGGTTACTCCTGGCTCTACGTTCAGAAATCGCCCCTGGCAGGCTCAAGGGACCATATGGGATGATGGGATTAGAACCACCATCCTTCTGCATGCAAGGCAAACACCCTACCTCCATGCTATCTCTCTGGCCCCTTTATTTTATTTTTATGTATGATTTTTCATAACTTCTCTGTGCCTCAAGCCTCTTCCTCCAGGCAGGCTTCCCTGTCTTTTGGATTCAGGTCTGTACTCAGCACTCCAAAGCCTGTCTAACACGTGGCCTGATGCTTTGTTGCACTTGGTTCAATATTATGAAGTAATTAATTTTGTTTATTGTTGTTTTGGTGCTATCTAGTCCCTCAATTCCAAGAGGCAGGAACCTTTCTGTATGATATCCCGGCAGTGCCTGGCCCATGGTAGAAAACTCAGCCATTTGTTATGAATTAAGTAAAGGCTTGAGGGTTGCATGTCAGATACTGCACTGGGAAACAGAAAGGGATCAGAATTGAATGAGCCAGAAATGTAACTCAGTATGGAGCACATGTCTCACATGTTTGAAGTCCTTGTTTTGGCCAGGCCTGTTGATGCTCAGGATTTGCTTCTGGCTTTGTGCTCAGGTGTCACTCTTGGCAGTACTCTGGGGGACCATATGTATTGCAGTAATCAAACTGGACTCTGTTGCATGCAAGGCAAGCACTTTTTTTTTTTGATCACACCCGGCAGCGCTCAGGGGTTCCTCCTGGCTCTATGCTCAGAAATCGCTCCTGGCAGGCTCAGGGGACCATATGGGATGCCAGAATTTGAACCACCGCCTTACCTCCATGCTATCTCTCCGGCCCCAAGGCAAGCACCTTTAACCCTGTATTATCTCTCTAACCCTGAGGTCCTAGGTTTAATCATTAGCACTATTGTGTAGCAGCAGCAAAAGTAAAAACAAGAAGGGAAGATGTCCAAAGAGCTGGGGTGTATGCTTTTTATGCAAGAGCCCCAGAAACCTCTTAGATAGTTTATGAGCACTACTAGGAATGGTCCAAATGCTGGAGAGAAATAGTAAAGTAAAAGAAGTAAACAACAAAGAAAGAAATGAACATTTTTCCTATACTTGAAGAGTTTCCGGGTTGTAGTGGGGAGAGAATGAATCTATTAAACAACAACAACAACAACAACAAAACACAAAACACAAAACCTGGCCTAATTGAGGTACTGGGATAACAACTAAACAACTTCCCCTTGTAGTCTGTGTTGGAATTTACAATGTAGTTAACTTATATGAACTATTAGATATACCCTTAACTCTGCAGAGATGAGGTAATGGCTGCTGGCAGGAGTTCAATGACTTGCCCAAAGCCGGCCAGGTGATAATGACCACCAAGTTCTTTGGGATTCAGCCACATCCTTCAGGAATTGGTCTTTGATGTTCAGATCCCATTAGATAAGAGATTAGAGACTTTGGGGGAAAGTCTACTTTACCTTTTTGAGTTTTGCTTTCTTAATCTGCAAGATAGGAATAACTGACTCCTATAATCTATATGACACATTATCTTTAAAGTGCCCAATTGTTTACATTTGGTTTATAGTAAGGATCCATATGAATATTTGTTGAATGAATATACTGCATGTAATAAAGGAAAGGAAAGAGTCTTTCCTTTGTATGGGTGAACTGAACTGTGAGAAGATTGAAATATTAAAAATCATGCTATTTGAGGGAGGATAGGGAAATTGAGGGTACTTTTTATTCTTTTAACATTTTTTAAAATTCTATTTATTTAAAGAAAATGCATAATATAGTTTATATAGTTGACCATAATAGATTGTTTCCAGATAAGTGAAACACAGTTACTGGAAAAAATGGAAAGAAAAAAGAAAATGGAAGAGAAAAGAAAAAAAAGAAAGAAAAAAGAAAAAGTAGAGTAGCAAGCTCTTTTGTGAAAATTACTGTCTCACCAATGCAGTCATTAATGCAATGGTAGTAGGTTTAATAAACTCTTGTTGCTATATGTTCTGTCTGTTAAATTGGGGAGTTCCTTTAGGGATAACAGCATCAAACAAAAGAAGTTGTCTAGAAATTCAAAGCTATGATGCTACGAATTTTAGGGGCATATACTCAGCTGCCACGCCTCCTGGAAGCTTTTTATTCTTTCTTTTTTTGTTTGTTTGTTTTTGGGTCACACCCAGCAGCACTCAGGGGTTCCTCCTGGCTCTACACTCAGAAATTGCTCCTGGCAGGCTAGGGGGGCAGGGGACGACATATGGGATGCCGGGATTCGAATCACCGTCCTTCTGCATGCAAGGCAAATGCCTTGCCTCCACGCTATCTCTCCGGCCCCAGCTTTTTCTTCTTTCCCACCCTGACTTTCTATAATTCCTGCCTCACTGTGCTATCATCTCAGTCACTTTCACAAATTCACAAATTGCTTTCCAATTTATGGTTTGCAAACCAACAAAAGTGAATCAACCCATAGTAGTTAGTGTTCTTTTTGTGTATGTTTTTATTGCCTTTTTTTCTGGTGAACAAGTAATATATTCCCCTTGTAAAAAGTTTAAATTACGGAAAGAAAAATGAAAGTGCAAGTTTAGGCACAGAGACAGAAAATGCTGATATACTGTTATCCTTTATGAGGTTTGGGAGAGGCAGAGGGGAAAAAATTTTTCGCGCTTCAGTCTCTCATAATGGTTTTTGTTAGTAGTCTTGCTATAGCAATAAAAGTTCAAATGCCTTGGACTGGAAGATAACTCAAAGTACTGGAGTGCATTCTTCACATGCAGGTGCTCTGGGTTTGATTCTTGTCACTGCATTGTGGCCTCAAGCACCACCAGATGTGACTCCTTAGCACCAAGTTGGGACTAGTCCCTGGAGCACTACAGGGTATGGCCCCCAAACAAACAAAAATTTCAGATAAAGCTAAATTCTGGGGAGGGACTAAAAAGTGAGAGTTGTTTGAACAGGAGCTCCTCTCTTAATCTCAGCATGAAGTGAGATGAAGATTGAGATGAGATTCACGTAATTTCTTTTTTGTGTGTGTGCGGTTTTGGGGCCATACCCGGTGATGCTCAGGAGTTACTCCTGGCTACGTGCTCAGAAATCGCTCTGGGCATGGGGCCAGAAAGATAGCAGTGATAAGGCGTTTGCCTTTCATGCAGGTCGTTGGTTCAAATCCCGGCATCCCATATGGTCCCCTGAACCTGCTGGGGGCGATTTCTGAGCCGTAGAGCCAGGAGTGACCCCTGAGTGCTGCCGGGTGTGACCCAAAAACAAAAGCAAACAAACAAAAAAACAAAACAAAAAGAAAAGAAAAGAAAAGAAATCACTCCTGGCTTGGGGGACCATATGGGATGCCAGGGGATCAAGGGATTGAATCACGGTCTGTCCTGGATCAGCCGCGTGCAAGGCAAAAGCCCTATCCCTGTGCCACCGATCTGGCCTCAAGATCCATGTAACTTCTATGACAACATGTACAATTGGTTCAGATGCTCAAAACTTTGTAGCTGTGCTTTCAAGCCCTTTACTTCTTTTCATTATTATTATTAGTATTAGTATTTTAGGTTACACCTGGTGATGCTCAGAGGTTATTGGTGGCTCTATACTCACGAGTCATTCCTGGCAGGCTTTGGGGATCATATGAAATGCCAGGGATTGATCCTAGGTCAGTGGCATTCAAAGCAAGCGCCCTACCCACCGCACTAGCTCTCTACCCCCAACCCCTTTCTTTTTTTCTTTTATTTATTTACTTTTGGCCATACCTGGCAGCCCTCAGGGGTTACCCCTGGCTCTGTGCTCAGAAATCACTCCTGGTTGGTGCAGGGGATCATATGGGATGCCGGGAATTGAACCCAGGTCCATCCCGGTTTGGCCTCATGCAAGGCAAACCATCCTACCACTGTGCTCGGTCCCATCTTCCTTTCTTTTAATATCTATGAGAATCTTGGAAAACCCCAGCAGCTGGATAGCTTGCTCAACAGGATGAAATCTAAGTTTTGCTTTTGTTTTATTGGCCTGACTTTTCTCAAGTCTTACTCTTGGCTTTATGCTCAGGGGTCATTCCTGGTAGGACTTTGGAGACCATATAAGGTATCATAGATCAAACCCAGGGTTGACTGCATGCAAGATAAGCACCTTGACTTCTGTACTCTATCTCCAGCCCCAGAAATGTATGTTTTGTATGCAGGAGGCTTGGATTCTATCCCCATCTCCACATAGTCCCCTAAGCATCACCAAGAGCAACAACCTCCAGGTACACAGCTGGGAGTAGCTTCTGAGCACTTCTGGGTGTGATCCAAAGACCAAAGGGAAAAAAAGGCAAGTAGACAACAACAACAACAACAACAAAAATTCCTGTTACATAAACAAACAGAAATAGTTTCGATGGTTTTAATGCATATACTAGACATATATAATTTATTGTAAGCATAGGATCTTACTATACCTATTTTTTTTTTTTTTTTTTGGTTTTTGGGTCACACCCAGCAGCGCTCAGAAGTTACTCCTGGCTCCACGCTCAGAAATCGCTCCTGGCAGGCTCCAGGGACCATATGGGATGCCGGGATTCAAACCAATGACCTTTTGCATGAAAGGCAAATGCCTTACCTCCATGCTATCTTTCTGGCCCCCACTATACCTATTTTTAATTTAACAAAATCTATTTGGTGGAGTTGTGCTCAGCAGTGGTCAGGGCTCACTACTGGATCTGTGCTCAGTGGACCATATGTGGTGTCAGGGATAGAATCTAGGTTGGCCAGGTGCAAGGCAAGTGCCATAAACTTTGAATTATCTTTCCAGTCCACCTTTTCTTTCTCTCTTTTTTTTTTCTTTTCCTATGAGCCAGTCCACCTTTTCTATTCATGAAAATCTATTCCAGTCCTTTTAATCAATGGATATATATTATTTTATGGTTTTGGGGCCACATCTGATGACGCTCAGGAGTTACTCCTGGCTATATGCTCAAAAGTTGCTCCTGCCTTGGGGGACCATATGGGACGCTGGGGGATCAAACCGTGGTCAGTCCTAGGCTAGCGTTGGCAAGGCAGACATCTTACCTTTAGCTCCACCATGCTGGCCCCTATGGAGATATTTTTGTTTTTGTTTTTGGGATATATCTGGTAGTACTCAGGTTTTATTCCTGGCTCTGTGCTCAGGAGGACACAGGGGCTCAGGGAACCATATGGGGTGTTGGTAATTGATTTCAGGTTGGCTGCATGCAAGGCAAACATCCTACCCACTGTACTATTGCTCCAACCCCATCAAGAGATTTTGAGATCATAACTGAAAGCCCTTTCTGACACACCAGAGACCAACACATGACAAGTCTAGTAACAAAGACATGATGAAGGGGCTGGAGAGATTGCACAGTGGTAGGGTGTTTTTCTTGTATGTGGCTGACCCAGGACAGACTTGTGTTCAATTCCCAGCATCCCATATGGTCCCCCAAGCCTGCCAGGAGCAATTTCTGAGCACAGAGTCAGGATTAACCCCTGAGTGCTGCTGAGTTTGCACCCAAAAAAAAAATCCCCCTAAAATTCTAAAAAAGACCCAACAAAGACATGTTGAAAGAGTAACAGCAGCCACCATATCTTGGTTTGAACAAAATGCCAGTTTGCAACTAAAGTCTTTGACATGTGATTTCCTTTAATCTTAATAGCCACTGTACAAATAACAATATTACGCCCCCCCTTTTATGATGAGAAAATGTGGTGCAGAGACTTGAAAAGTCTAAGATGACACATTTGGGACATGGGGAACTGAGATTTGAATCCTGATCTGGTTTCTGCCAAAGCTTTTCCTATGAGAGAATGAATGAATAAGTCGTTGATACTATGGGAGAAAAATGTGTCTTCCAAACCTCCCCTTTAATGTCTGGATTTTCTCCTCCAGTGCTTGGAAAAATCATCAGGAGGACATAGGAAGGACTCAGGAAAGGCCCTTTCTTTCATGCTTTTTATTTTGTGGGTGAAGAGTTATTTGGGTCAGACCCAGCTGTGTTCAGAACTTAATCCCGCTCTACTTTTGGCAGTGTTTGGGGGACCATCTGTGGTGCCAGGGATTAAACCAAGGTTGACTTCATGCAAGGCAAGTGCTTTATTTCTTATACTTTCTCTTCAGCCCAGGAAAAGGTCCTTTCTTTGCCTGTACCAATTCTGTGACCATGTGTACTTTTCTAAATTCTGTAACCACATGTACTTTTCTCCAGAATTGGCATTTTGGAACTTCCTATTCTAAAAATAAGCCAAAATTTGGTAGAGGACCTTGTGGAGCAGCAGCCCAGGCATTTTGGGACATCCAGCCATTTGCCTGTCCGCAGCACAGGAAATTAATCAGAGCTCCAAAGCCTCTTTCCTACCCCATAGCCCAGCATTCTGGAAACGCCCAGAGCAGCACTGCAGTTCTCTTAGAGGACTGAAGAGCTGCCAAGGGCAGCTTAACACAGATCCATGCCTCTGTGAAAGAAAGGAGAGGAGAAAGGCATGAGAGAAACAGGTCAGCTCAGCTGCAAACAACGTGAAGAGAGAACGTGCAATTGTCTTCAGCTTGGAGGGCTGCCGAGTGACAGAGACACCTGGCTGTCAGATGTGACTGCATAATCCACATGAGGTGTAGAAACTGGGGTGCTGATTCCAGTTCCGGGGGTAAATCTCTGCAGGTGACTTTTAATGAGCCACTTTGTCACAGAATCTTGAAGCCCTCCCTTGTGAAATTATTTCTACATAAAACGATTAAGTGGATTGTCGCTATGGATCATCACTATTGGCTTTAAGAGCTGAAAATGTTGTTGATGGATAATAATAATAATAATAATAATAATAATAATACCAATGAACAGAAGAACAGCAACTACATTACTTGTGGAGCACTGTGCCTAGTGTCTTTTTTTTTGTTTTTGTTTTTGTTTTTTTGGTTTTTGGGCCACACCCGTTGACGCTCAGGGGTTACTCCTGGCTATGCGCTCAGAAGTTGCTCCTGGCTTGGGGGACCATATGGGACACCGGGGGATCGAACCGCAGTCCGTCCAAGGCTAGCGCAGGCAAGGCAGGCACCTTACCTCTTGCGCCACCGCCCGGCCCCGTGCCTAGTGTCTTATGTCATTTTGGAAGAAGTACTATAAGTGACATATTGTTCCAGTTTTGCAGATGAGGAGAATGAGGCTCAAAGATTGCTGGTATGGATCAATTATGGGTATATGATTCCAGATTTTTTCTGATATCTAAACTAGAGGTCCACCAACATGTGTAAGATTTTTTGTTTGTTTGTTTGTTTGTTTTGGCCATACCTAGTGATACTCAGGTCTTACTCTTTTTTTTTTTTTTTTGGTTTTTGGGTCACACCCAGCGGTGCTCAGGAGTTACTCCTAGCTCTATGCTCAGAAATCACTCCTGGCAGGCTCGGGGGACCATATGGGATGCCGGGATTTGAACCACTGTCCTTCAGCATGCAAGGCAAATTCCTTACCTCCATGCTATCTCTCCGGCCCCTTCTTCTTCTTCTTTCTTCTTCTTCTTCTTCTTCTTCTTCTTCTTCTTCTTCTTCTTCTTCTTCTTCTTCTTCTTCTTCTTCTTCTTCTTCTTCTTCCTTCTTCTTCTTCTTCTTCTTCTTCTTCTTCTTCTCTTCCTCCTCCTCTTCTTCTTTTCTTCTTCTTCTTTTCTTCTTCTTCTTTTCTTCTTCTTCTTCTCTTCCTCCTCTTCCTCCTCTTCCTCTTCTTCTTCTTCTTCTTCTTCTTCTTCTTCTTCTTCTTCTTCTTCTTCTTCTTCTTCTTCTTTCTTCTTCTTTTTGGTAGGGCTTACTCTTGATTGTGCACTCAGAGTTTCCTCCTGGTTGTTCTCAGGGGGACTCTGTGTGGTGCCAGGAATCCAACCTGGGTCAGCCACATTCATGAAAGGCAGATGACCTATAATCAGTACTATCTCTCCAGCCATCTAGGAGTCCTGACCTCCATGCAGTGGAAAAAAAGCTAAGAAACAGGTCAATTTAATACTAGTAGAACTGTACTTCTGAACACATGAGAGTTAAATACAAGGCTATGGGTATTTAAAAGTAGGGAGAGTGGTGGAAGGGGGACTAGGAGTTGTTGTAAGTTGAGCATAAACAAAGGGGCAAGATGTGGGAAAGCAGTGGGTGTGCTAATGGAAGCTAGAATAAACTACAGTTTTGTGTGTATGTATGTGTGTGTATAAAGGTGGGAAGAGACCAGACCTGGCCAGGTCTTTGGCCTTTATTCCATAGGCAATAAGAAGCTTACACAAGAGATGTCTCAAGAGACCAGCTATGCTGCTGCAGTCAGAGAGAAAGCAGCCCTCAGTGCATCTGTGTCCTGGCTTGTGAATGGAGCTCTGTGCCAGCATGTGGGAGGGCATCTGCTGGTAGAGTGTCTCTGGCTGTGTCCTGTGTTTGGCTCCCTTCACAGGTCCCTCTTCCTACTTCTCTGGATACTAGATACTTTGCACATAGGGAATCCATAGGAAAAATGATCCATAAGAAATATATCACAGAACTATTGATAGGAGGGTCTTTGTTGTTGTTTTTGGACCACACCTAGCGATGCTCAGCAGTTACTCCTGGCTCTGCACTCAGGAATTACTCCTAGTCGTAGTGGATAGCAGGGACCATAGGAGATGCTGGGGATCAAACCACACACAAGATAAGTACCCTACCCTTATACTATCCCTCCAGCTATCCTATCCCTAGAGGAACTTTTGAGCTTCTCTGGTCTTTGCCCTTTCCTATTTTCCAGGTATCGCATCCAGACAGGGAAGGACTGGTCTGTCTAAGGATCCCACAATGAGTTAGCAAACCGAGTTAGAGCACTAGATAGAATGAAGACTATTGGAAGTCCAAGTTTAGTTCCTTGCCCACATTTGCTGAGTAATAAATAGATGCAGTATTTCTTGAGCCATTCAGAACTCCATCCCAGGTCAAGGATTAAATTAAACTCAACCACCTTTCCAAGAATTGTCTCATCTAATCCTCCAAGCGCCCCCCAACCTCCCTTGACAGTGCTCCTGTTGAAAACGTGGGGGGGGCATCTTTGACTCATGTCGATTTCGGGGTGTCCATTTCGATGTCCCACGAGAGAGAGAAAGAGGGGGGTTAGTTAGCTTACGGTCCGGATGGGGGGGGTGGTCCCTTATCGAAGAAGAAGAGGGCAATGAAACAAGTTGGTGGAGTTCAAGTTCTGGGAAGTGGGGGCAGGGCGGGGGCGGGGCCGGCAGACCCAGCCCCCCGCCTTCAGACCCCACCCCCAGGCCTGCTGACCTCACAGTGTGGCCCCGCCCCTCATTGTCAGTCCCCGGGAGCCCGAGAAGGCGCCGGCCGCTGGGAGCCGGGCGCTGGGTCTCTTCGGCAGGCGTGAGCGCGGGCCGGAGCCGCCGAGGTGAGCGGGGTCCGGGGTGCGGGGAAGCGGCAGAACAAGCCGTGCGGAGGCCCGAAGCGGGCCCGGGCCGGGCGGAGCGGGGTGTCCGGGCCCCACCACGGGGGGTCCGGACTTTTGTGGGGGGGCGATCGGAGGGTACCCCGGCCGGGGCGCTCGCCCTCGGGGAGTGGTGGTGGGGGAAGGAAGAAAGATCTTTCTCGGGGGGCTGCGGGCGTGAAGTGGATCGTCGGGGCGAGAGTTTGGAGCCGCTTCGGGGAGCACGCAGGGTGGAGGCGGCGAGCCCCGGAGAAGCTTTTTTTTGGGGGGGGGAGTTTTGGGGCTTTTTTGCTTTGGGAGGGGGGTAGGGAGGACTCCGGGCGGAGGGCGGGCCGGTTGGTTCCGGAGCTGAGCCAGGCTGGCTGGGTGGGTCGAGTTGGGGGCGCGGTGGGGGGACTTGGGGTGCGGGGAAGGGGGCTGCGCGGGGCCCGCGGGCACCCGGGGAGGAAGGAAGTGATCTTACAGGAAGAGCCCGGGAGGGAGCTCCCGGGGAGAAGGAGGAGGAGGAGGAGGATGAAGAGGGGGAGGTGGGGATCGGGAGCACTCCCTCCAGCTCCAGCTCTGCTCGGGCCGGCCGGACTGCGGGGGCGCGTCGGCCACGGGGTGCAGGGAAGGAAGGGGCTGGTGGTGGCTGTTGGTTGGTGCCGCCGCCGCCGCAGCTGTCGGGGCCGCGGCTGCTGGACTTGCGGAGCCAGATCGCCGGCCGGGAAGGAAGGGAAGGAAGGCAGGAAGGAATGCGAGGCATTCGCTTTGTTTAAGTTGCCAGTAGACGGTCCTTGGGACTCTTAATTAATGGTGGAATCTGCAGGGGGACGCGGGCGCGCCGGGCCGGGCCGGGCCGGGCCTGGGGGGAACTTTGCGCAGCGTGCCCGCCCGCTCGTCCGTGCGCCTCCCCGCGCACCCCCGCTGCCCGCCGGCCGGCCCTTCGCTCCCGAGCGGGCCATGGCTTCCCGGCGCGCAGGAATGAAGCGCGCTCGCTCGCTCTGCGGGGCCCTGCTGCGGAGGCGAGGCTGGGGGGGAGTCGGAGCTCCCCAAGGTTTTGCAGCTCCCCGAGATGCTTGCGCTTATTTATTTATTTATCTAATCCCCCCCCTTAATAAATAACCTTGGAGGACGTCTCCCCTTTCCAGCCCAGCAAGGACCATCTTTGGGTTTGGAGCATCTTGTTTCTTCACCGCGTCAGCCCCTTTCCTAAACCCTGCAGAGCTTTGCTTGTTGTGGCTTGTTTCGGAAATGCCGAGACCGGGTGCTCACACTTTGGAGGCTGGGAGGGTGGGAGAAGAGAATGGGCAACACCCCTAGCCTCCCCCACCCACCCCAACCAAGAAAAAGAAAGACTAGTAAATAACCCCTTCACTGGAATGAAACCCCCCTTCCCCAAAACCAAAACCCTGCAGTGTGATGCCCAGAAAGCACGAGGCTGCTTGCAGATTTTTTTTTTTTTTTGGATTGCACCTTCATTCACTTCAATGACCTTGGGAGGAAAAAAAGCATGCTTAGAAGCGCCTGATGTCTTTCTTGTCTTTGCATTGAGAAGAAATAGACTCCGTAAATATCTCCCTACCTTTCGGGGATATGTTGAGGAGTGGGATTTGTTCGGGTGTTTTTGCAAATTGCTGCAGTTCTTGCCATAAGGAACACTGCTGGACTAGCAGCCTAGGTCGTGATCCGAGAAATTCATATCGCTTACCTAGCGCAATTTTAATTTCTCCAAGAGGATTTTGGATATCAGAAAGATATATATACCAGTATATTTACTGTCACTTTACAGCTTTGGTGGCATACATATGGTTAAATTGGATACCCCCCCACCCATAGAAAATTCTTCTTGTCAGAAATAATTATTTTGCTCAGAATTCCCCTTGGGGCAGATTAAAGTTTTGCTTGATTTACTCAGAAGAATTTTCCAGATTTCTAAAATTAAATCACTTTTCTAGACACAGTGACTGAAGTTTGAGAAAAAGTGAGATGGGAGAATTTGTTAGCTTATGAACAAACATAGGAGAGCAGGTTCATTGTTGACCTGCCATTGCTAACAGAGATAGTGAATTAGTCTTGGTTATGAGGTCTGTACTTTTAAAATATTTAATAACAAGAAAGGGAAATAATGGTGAATTTCTTACTCTGCCAGTTGTGTGAGGTGTCATATATTGCATATGGTCTTCTCCAAAATTCTTTGTGACGTGGTAATTGACTCCTGTCTCACAGATAAGAAACAGAGTTATGAAGTAAAGAGATATTGTCAGGTTTACAGATATTAGTAGAAGTGGAGCTGGAATTCAGACCCAAGTCTTTTTCCAGGGCTCTTGGTTATTGATCCTTTGCATACTGCATTCAGAACTCGGAGGCCAAATTTTTAGGTCTTTATCTAAGCCACTGGTTCACTGTGGACTCTTTAGTAAACAAAACTATTCCATGATAAAGTTCTTTTTCTTCTTAACTCACTAGTGTTACTTACTTTTGGGGTTTTCTTTTTTTTTTCTAATAGAAAGACAAACATCTAAGATTGTAGTAGTGGTATGTCCTATATATATATATATATATATAGGTGCTTAATATTTTTTGTTGGTTCTTGTTTGGTCAGATTCATTGGTCCATCCCTTTGAGCTATTGTCCAGCTCCACTTACGTGTTTGCTTTTGATGATAAGCACATCTTTATTAAAATTCGAATTTACCTGGGTGATCACAAATTTTATTTAGATAATGGAATATGATGCTAATAAATAGCACTTTGCTATATAAAGACCATTATTATGATAACATTCTTGATCAGAAACAACTCTTATGTAGCTTGACTTTTGGGGAGACAAGTCAGCTTAGAATAAATATATACAAGTCAGATAGTCAAGTTGAAAGATTGGGTATTAACTTTGATGCAGATAGTAGATACTTACTAAATATTTGCTGAATGAATGCTGGCAAGCATTTAAAAATCAGCTTTATTGAAGTATACTTTACCTATAGTAAAGGTCATCAATTTTAAGTGTGCAGTTTGATGAACTTTGACAAATGTATACAGTTGTGTAATAGCCAATTTTAACTTCATAACTTGAAACTGGGCTGTCTTTTAGGAAATGATTATAGTAGATTGATCTATAATAATAGAGTGGGAAGGTTATAAAGTTTTATGTCTTGATTGAGAACAGAGTGAATACAAGAGAATCAGTGTGCCAGCTTTATAGAAAGTAAGGAAACTCTTGAGTATTGATTTCGGGGTGATTGAGAAGAGTAAGATAAGTAGAGATGGGGACACTTGCCTGATCAGGGGAAAGATGAATTTAAAGTGAATCAACTGTTCATTGTTCTAAGGAGGCAAATTTCTTATGGAGGGGAAATCACCCAAAGATCCCAATGTTGAATTTTCACTTTTGTTTTCTTTTTGATGTACTCCTGAAATATAATAGGCTATCCTTCTAAAGTAACTTAGACATTATGGCATTATGGTTGTTTAAATAATTCTTAAGGGTGGGGATGCTATAAAATGTTTGAAGGCATTTCCCTTCCATCTGTGACAGAATAGCCTTAATGTTTATCTCTAACTGCTTTGACTGATATTCCCTTAAAGGAATGTATTAGGTAAAAATGAAGTTTTGCTTGGAAAGACTTAAATTATATTTTTGTTCTTATATTTTTTTAAGTCATTGAACCTGTTCATTCTCTTTGATTAAAGACTTGGAAAATGCTTGAAAACGACTATGAACTTCTAGAATAAGGTGGTGTGTGTGTATGTGTGTGTGTATGTGTGTGTGTGTGTGTGTGTGTGTGTGTATGCAAGAGGTGATGGTGCAGGAATGGTGTGTAGGGGTATGGTAGTAGCTTTGGGTGCGATAGAGTGCTTTCTGTTAGATTAAACAAGATAGTTTTCTCGGGGGGTGCTGAGTAATTTTTTTTTCCTTTAAGAGAAAAAAGGGACAATATGCTAATATGTCTGGGAACCTATTCTAGGAGAAGCCTCATATTTTACTACTTCTACCATTGCAGTTTTCTTTATTGGTACCAGGGATTGAATCCAGAGTCTTATGCATACTGTGACAGCAGTCTACATACACTAAGTATTAAGCAGATCCATTTCTATTTCTCTGTTGACTTTTTTTTTTTTTTTGGTTTTTGGGCCACACCCATTTGACACTCAGGGGTTACTCCTGGCTATGTGCTCAGAAATCGCCCCTGGCTTGGGGGGACCATATGGGACACCGGGGAATCGAACCGAGGTCTGGTCCGTCCTAAGCTAGCGCTTGCAAGGCAGACACCTTACCTCTAGCGCCACCTTCCCGGCCCCTCTCTGTTGACTTTTATAATACTTCTTTTTCATTCTTGAATTCTTATGGTGGACCCTTATCAACCATTGGCCCTCTGTATTTCATTAGGACATAATTAAAATACCATCTCCCAACTCAACATTTGGTGAGATAATAAGGAGAAAGTAATTACATCGAGGTAGTCATTATCCTTATTTTACAAATTAGGGATGTCACCTCAGAGTAAGTACTCAGAGCTAGTGAGGGGACAGAGCGCTGATTTGAACTCAGATATGATTGATATTCATGTTCAGGATCTTTCTATTTCACTTCAGTTTTTGGTGTATTGGGATTGGCAGGCACATAGAAAGAGCTGCAAAATACAAAATTAAGAGGTGAGACAGGAGCCAAAGATGTAGGACTGCAGACAGGCCTCATGGCTTGTGACTGATCCAGATTTGATCCTCTGTACCCTATGTGTCCTTTGAATCCCACTGGGAGTGATCCCTAAGAACAGCGAGGAGTAACCCAGGACACCTCTGGGTGTGACCCAAAACCCAAAGAGACCCTCCAAGACAAAACAAAAAGAGACAATATGAGCATTGCTAACTTTTTAGGTGTTGTTTTTATCTATTTACTTTCTAGAGACATCTTACATTGTAAGAAATTTTTTTCTATTTGGAACCCTAGTGGTACTTGAGTTACTTCCGGCTTTATACTCAAGAATAACTCCTGCAGAGCTCAGGGGACCATTTGGGGTGTGGGGATTCATCTGGGCTGGCCATGTGCAAGGCAAGTACCGTACCCGGTGTACTATCTCTCTGGTCCCTGTAAGGAATTTTCATGTCATTCTTTATTGCTCAACTTCCTTCCCAGACCCAGTATTGTTCTTTTAACATTTTGTTGGGTCACACCCTGCAGTGCTCCTGGCTTTGCACTCGGAAATTATTCCTTACAGGCTCAGGGGACTATCTGGGATGCCAGGGATTGAACCCAGGTTAGCTGCCTACAAGACAAGCACCCTACCTGCTATATGTGGCTTCAGCCCATGTTCTTTTAACATTTTTTTATTTTTGTCTTTTTGTGATAATGTCTTTTTGTTTTGCTGTGCCTGCAAAACATGCACTTTAACATAGTTCTATATTCCTGGCAACATTTATCTATAAGTGTCTAATTTACCCTTCCTGTTTTATAGATGTCTAAAAAGTCAGGTTACTATCTCAAGACCCTGCATACTTGTATTTGAACTCTTATTTCCATTTTATCTGTATAGAATAATCTTTTTGTTTTGTTTTGTTTTGTTTTTTTTTGTTTTTGGGTCTCACCCAGCAGTGCTCAGGGGTTACTCCTGGCTCTATGCTCAGAAATCGCCCCTGGCAGGCACAGGGGACCATATGGGATGCCCAGATTCGAACCACCGTCCTTTTGCATGAAAGGCAAACGCCTTACCTCCATGCTATCTCTGCAGCCCCATATCTGTATAGAATAATCTTTTTTGTAGCTCATATGATCACTAAAGCTTTTGTATACAAGTTTTCAAAATTATTACAACTATTTACTTTAGTTTGGGGCCATATCCACTCCCAAGCATAGAGCTGGAAGTTCAGTAGTAATATCTAAAAATTAAAACTGCTACCTAGAACAGGGATATAATTTACTGTAAACAGTTGTTTTGCACTTATGAGACCCTGGGTTCAATTCCCCTACTACAGGGAAAAAAAAAAGCTTCTGTTACTTAAACATAAACGCCATGATAGTCACCAAACTCAATTGAAGGCCTACTATGTATGTACAAAGCTCAGTAGAAATAAAATCTAGGGAAAGTACTAGCTGAAATATTATTATCACGACTTGATTAAATCAGGTCATTAAGATGTCAGCCTAGGGACCGGGAGAGATAGCACAGTGGTGTTTGCCTTGCAAGCAGCTGATCCAGGACCAAAGGTGGTTGGTTCGAATCCCGGTGTCCCATATGGTCCCCCGTGCCTGCCAGGAGCTATTTCTGAGCAGACAGCCAGGAGTAACCCCTGAGCACTGCCGGGTGTGACCCAAAAACCAACAAAACAAAACAAAACAAAACAAGATGTCAGCCTAGGGCTGAGAGATAAATAACTCATGAGCTGAGCATGTGGGAGCCCCAGCTTTGATTCTCAGCACCACATGTTCCCCTGAGTTCTTCAGGGAGCACCCCGAGCACAGGATTGGGAGTTACCTCTGAAGCATCACCAGGCACTTCAAACTCCCCCCCAAATTTAGTCAAATAAATCTGTATATGGGTCATTAGCATATAAGCTTTTTGAGAAAGAAAAGAGAATGAAATGGATTAAACAGTATAAGAGGGCCTGGAAAGATAGCACAGTGGTAGGGCATTTGCCTTGCACCTTGCACACAACCAATCCAGAATGGACGGTAGTTCAAATCCTGGCATCCCATATGCTCCCCTGAGCCTGTCAGGGAGCTATTTCTGAGCACAGAGCCAGATGGGTATGACCCAAAAACCGAATAACAACAACAAAATAAACAGTATAAGATAAAAGAACAAAAAAATAATGGTAAGGATCAGGAATGTGAGCTCAGTGGTGGAGCACATGCCTTGCATATGTGAGGCCTGAGGTTTGAATTCCAGTGCTAGTTTGGGTAGGAGTTGGGTGGATTAATGGGAATATGGTGGGGAGGGGAAATAGAATGAAGGGGAAAAGAGAATGTGGTCTTTTGATATTAAGTAACTACTACATGCTATCATCAGGTTAGGTACTAGGTATCCACTGGTGAACAAAACAGATGCATTCCCTGTTCTTGTGAAGTCTAGTAGGGAAGACATAATAATCATGCAAACATGTATCATTATAGATTGTAATGGGTGCTATAAAGGGAGGCAGCAGATGCCAGTGTCGGAGACTAACCGAAAGAACTAGCAAGAAAAATGTTTGGGGAAGGTATCTTTAGGTTTGAGAGATAGAATAAAAGGCTGGAGTACATGCTCTGTGTGCAAAAATCCCAGCTTCCTTTTCAACGTCTTAATTCTTTGAGCATACAAGGAGCAACCTCTGAGCACTGAGCTAGGAATAATCCCTGGCTACTATTAGGTATGGCTTAACAAAAACAAAAATACAAACATAAACACAGAACCAAACTGGTTAGAATGAGCACTGTGGGCATAGATGTTGGCAAAATACTAAAGGAGTCAGGACAGGGGCGAAGTTAACAATGTATTATAGGCAAAGAGAAAGTTTCCTATTGAAGCTGTTTAGTGCTTGTACATGATCCTTGGGACCACCTGGTCCAGAATTTCCCAGGACAATACCTTAGCACTGAGCCATGGCGTAGCCTCTGAGCACTGCTGGATATACCCCTAAAGCCAAAAAGAAAAAGAACTCAATTTGGATTATAGTTAAAGCCTAAAAGAAAACCATTAAAACCATTAAAAGCTTTTAAGGGGAAGGGGGACAATGGTGGTACAGCATGTACACTTGTACAACTGCTGACTCAACTTTAATTCTTGATACCTCATATGCCATAAGTACCACTGGCTATGGCTCAACCTCCCACCACCCCAAGAAAAAAGTTTTAGGTGGTTGTATAGCACTTGTATGTATGTGTGAGACCTTGGACTCAATCCTTACATCTCCACTTCCACCCCACAATTGTGTTTGGCCAGGTTGTGGCTCAACAGACAAACATGAAGACTTGACTTGATCTTCAGTGCTATTAAAGAAAGTTGCTTTTTTTGGGGGGGTGGGGGTGGGGGTTGGGTCACAACCGGCATCGCTCAGGGGTTACTCCTGGCTCTGTGCTTAGAAATTGCTCCTGGTAGGCTCAGGGGACCATATGGGATAATGGGATTCTACCCACTGTCTGTCTTGCATTGACCGTGTGCAAGGCAAATGCATTAACGGTGTGCTATCTCTCTGGCTCCTAAAAGAAAGTTTGTGCACTCACAAACACACTATTACCAAAAGGAGCCATGGGGCTGGCGAGGTGGCGCTAGAGGTAAGGTGTCTGCCTTGCAAGCGCTAGCCAAGGAAGGACCGCAGTTCGATCCCCCTGCATCCCATATGGTCCCCCCAAGCCAGGGGCAATTTCTGAGTGCTTAGCCAGGAGTAACCCCTGAGCATCAAACGGGTGTGGCTCGAAAAACCAGAAAAAAAAAAAACCCAAAAAAACAAAAAAGAGTCATACCCTCAAAGTATATATAGGTTCTATTCTGCAAATATTTGAAGCTGGAAAAACTATATTATCACAATGAAGGGTAGAGGAACAGAAGGAATTTGCAGAACAACTAGACACTGGGAATGCTGTTTCTTGATTTGGAAGCTGGGTACATGGTTATGTTACGTGAAAACAGCAAATTGTATGGATATTTTTCTTGTTTTGAATTTTGGGCCACACCCAGAAAGAAATGAACAGAATATAACCTAGGTCAGCCATGTTCAAAGCAAGCCCACTACACGTTGTGATTTTGGACCATACTCAGTGATGCTCAGTGTTTACTCCTGAGCTTTTTGCTCCAGAATCACTTCTAGTGGGGATTGTGGAACCATATGGGATGTGGGGAACTCTGGTTGGCCACCTGCAAGGCGAAAAGTTAACCGCTGTACTATTTGGCCTTTTGAGTGGCAGGGTGCTTGGGCTATATACCCAGTTGTGCTCAAGGGTTACTCCTAGTTCTGAGCTCACGGATCACTTTTGGGGCTCAGGAAACCAGTTGGGGTGCTCCAGATCAAACCTGGTTGACTGCAAGGTAAATAAATATTCTACCCTCTGTACTGCCTCTTTTGTCCCTATTTTTTTTTTTTTTTGGGTCACACCTGGTGATGCTCGTTGGTTACTCCTGGCTATGTGCTCAGAAATTGCTCCTGGCTTGGGGGACTATTTGGGTGGGCAAGGCAGACGCCTTCCCCCTTGCTCCAGTGCTCCGGCCCATGGTCCCTATTTTTTTTTTAAAGTAGGATTAATGTTTTCTGTATTCCAAAGTCTGAGAGTGTCCTGTTTCAGGTGACATAGCAACTATTAGAGGTGAAGGTCCAGAATTCTAATCTAGTGCCACAAAGTGCTTTGGAATCAATCATGGAAAAGAACTATGTATGATACTTTCTTGGAAAGAGGTTTAATCAGTTGTCTAGGGACTGGAGTCATAGTACAGTGGGTAGGGCACTTGCTTTGTTATGCAGCCTACTTGGATTCAATTCTCTGATATTCCATATGGTTCCCCAAATGCTGTCAGGAGTGATTTTTGAGTATAGTCAGGAGTAACCTCTGAGCACTGCCAGGTATGGTCCCAAAACAAAACAAACAAAAAACAATTTCATCTCTAATGCTCTCAGATTGTAGCAAATTCAAGATATTCTAGATAGTATCACATTTAAATTATTCTATGAAATTACATTTTATTTTATGTTAACAATGAAATTTTCAGGGTCATATTTTGGGCCCCACTGGATTGTGCTCAGGAAATATTCCTGGCTCTGCTCAGAGATCATTCATAGTATAGCTCTAGGTATATGGGAAATATATAAATAGGGTGCTGGGATTGGATCTGGAGTCTGCCACATGCAAGCCAAGCATGTACTATAACTTTGAACCAAACAATGAATAATTTAAGCAAGTAACTATTGAAAGCTACCTTCTCCAACTTACTATTAAGCTTTCTAAGTATTTTCTTTTGTTTTTGTTTTTTGGTTTTGGGGCCACACCCGTTTGATGCTCAGGGGTTACTCCTGGCTATGTGCTCAGAAATCGACCCTGGCTTGGGGGACAATATGGGACGCTGGGGGATTGAACCGAGGTCCATCCTACGCTAACACTTGCAAGGCAGACACCTTAACTCTAGTGCCACCTTCCCGGCCCCTCTAAGTATTTTCTAACTAAAGGCATGCAGACTTAAGCACTATATACCATATGCAAATTTAAATTTGTTATATCTGGGAAAATTTAGTTCAACACATTATGAGTCACATCCAGTGGTCAAGGGGAATCTATGCAGTTCCTGAGATTGAACCTGTGGCTTCCAAAAGTCAGATACACATTTCTAGATGTTTGAGCCATCTCCCAGCCTACTTTTTAATAGGTGCTATATAATTATGAATTAAGTTAACTTTTTGTTTTGGGGTCACACTGGCAGTGCTCAAGGCTCTCTCCTGTCAGGGTCCTGAAGACCATATGAGGTGCTGGGGATCAGAATTGGATTGGCTGCCTATAAGGCAAGCACCCTATTTGCTATACTATCTCCTTAGTCTCTCTCTTTACTATTTTTAAACTTTTTGTTTTTTGTTTTTGGGTCACACCCAATGGCACTCCTGGCTCTGTGCTCAGAAATCACTCTCCTGGCAGGTTCGGTGGACCATACGGGATGCTGGGGTTCAAACCTGGGTTTGTCCTATGTTGACCATGAGCAAGGCAAAAGTCCTACAACTGTGCTATTGCTCTGGTCCCCTATTTTTAAACATTTTTGAGGGGAGGGAAAAACCACACCTCTGTTGTTCTCAGGGTCCATTCATGGTACTCGGGACCATTTGTGTGGTCTTGGGAGTTGAACTAGAGTGGTCTGCATGCAAGGCCTTATCCACTAAACACTCTTTCTGGCCTTAATTTACTTATTTGTCTTTATTTGGGGCTATACCTGGCTGTGTCAGGGTTTAACACTGCTCTGTGCCAAGGAATCACTGATGTCGGTTCCTGGGAAGGGGGGAACTATATGTAGTGCGAGTTGAACCTGAACTACCTGCAAGCTAGGCAAGTGCCTTCCTCATTATATGTGTCTCTCCAGTTTCTGATGTTTTGTTCTTTCTTTCTTTCTTTTTTTCCTTTCTTTCCTTTTTTTTTTTAAAGATGTATAGCCCCCCCCCCTTTTTTTTTGGTTTTTGGGTCACACCCGGAGGCACTCCTGGCTCTGCATTCAGAAATCACCCCTGGCAGATTCAGGGAACCATATGGGGTGCCAGGATTCGAGATGGTTGTGTGCAAGGCAAACGCCCTACTGCTGTGCTATCTCTCCGACCCTAGATGTATAGCCTTTCTAAGGGGCATCTGTGAGGTATTATGTTGACTCTCTTCTTTTTTTGGAAGGTAGGTTCAGAAGTTCTGAGCTCAAGGGTTCAGAGGGCACTCTTGATTATACTTGACCCAGTTATACAGGTCAGTAATTCGGGGCCGGAGAGATAGCACGGAGGTAAGGTGTTTGCCTTGCCTGCAGAAGGACGGTGGTTTGAATCCTGGCATCCCATATGGTCCCCTGAGCCTGCCAGGAGCTATTTCTGAGCATAGAGCCAGTAGTAACCCCTGAGCACTGCCCGGTGTGACCCAAAAACAAGCAAACAAAAGACCCAACAATTCTATCCTTGTTGGTTCAGCTGTGTAGTTCAGCAATGCCAGGAACTGAACTCACCTTGATTCCAGCCCTTTGAACAATCTCCCTAGCTCCTAATAAGACTACTTTAAAAATAAATGTCACAAGGATCATATTTGACAGTGCTGGGCATCAGTCAGCCTAGATAGTCCTTGACTAAGGATGTTGAAGTCCAAAATCTTGCCAAGAGTACTTGTCTGGTAAGTGACTGAACTGGAATCAGTTGTATGCAAGGCAAGCTCCTTTACCCCATGTTCACTCTAGCTTTATTTTTTTGTTTCAAACCACTGATACAGCTTTATCACAATGTTATGTTAATTACCTGGGGGTAGTTATCTCTTTAGACCTTGTTACTAATATGAATCTATTATCGGGGCCGGGAAGGTGGCGCTAGAGGTAAGGTGTCTGCCTTGCAAGCGCTAGCGTAGGACGGACCTCGGTTCAATCCCCCGGTGTCCCATATGGTCCCCCCAAGCCAGGGACAATTTCTGAGCGCATAGCCAGGAGTAACCCCTGAGCATCAAAACGAGTGTGGCCCAAAAACCAAAAAAAAAAAAAAAAAAAAAAATAAAAATAAAAATAAAAATGAATCTATTATCAGTAAATTTTAAGTTTTAAAATTGATCTTGGGGCCAGAGTGATAGCACAGTGGTAGGGCGTTTGCCTTGTGCGCAGCTGACCCTGGACGAATGGTAGTTGGAATCCCGGCATCCCATATGGTTTCCCGAGTCTGCCAGGAGCAATTTCTGAGTGCAGAGCCAGGAAGAACCCCTTAGCGCCAGCGGGTGTGGCCCCAAAAACAAAGATCTTGGCTGGAGTGATATAACAGTGGGTAGAGCGTTTGCCTTGCATGTGACCACCCGGGTTCAATCCCTGGCATATCATATGGATTCCCAAGCCTTCCAGGAGTAATTTCTTTATTTATATATATATATATATATATATATATATATATATACACACACACATATATATATATACATACATATATATATATATATATATATATATATATTTGGTTTTTGGGTCACACCCGGCAGTGCTCAGGGGTTATTCCTGGCTCCAGGCTCAGAAATTGCTCCTGGCAGGCACGGGGGACCATATGGGACGCCGGGATTCGAACCGATGACCTCCTGCATGAAAGGCAAATGCTTTACCTCCATGCTATCTCTCCGGCCCCTATTTTTATATTTTTGATTTTTGGGCCATACCCGTTTGATGCTCAGGGGTTACTCCTGGCTATGCGCTCAGAAATCGAATCGCTCCTGGCTTGGGGGACCATATGGGACACTGGGGGATCGAACCGAGGTCTGTCTTAGGCAAGCGCAGGCAAGGCAGGCACCTTACCTCTAGCACCACCACGCTGGCCCCATTTCTTTATTTTCTTAAAATAGTTTTATTTTTTTATTTAAGTACCATGGATACAAACATATTCATACTGGGCTTCAGTCATAAAGTATATACTCTCTTCACCATAATTTCTGAGTGCAGAGCCAGGAGTAACCCCTAGCTACTGCTGTTTGGATGTTACCCCAAAACCAAAAAAGAAAAAAAGTTTTTACTAGTATCTTTAGTCACTAGGTTTAATAATAAAGCTCAACATTTGTTGACTGTGCCAACCTCTGTACGTGTCTCTTTAGATTTTTAATCTTAGTATCTTTGTGGTAAATAATTATCTCTCTGTTAAATCTGTAAGTTTTTGGTATGCTCATGGATAATTCCTGGTTTTTTGCTCAGGAGTGACCCCAAAGGTTCCCAGGGTACATATATGGTGCTAGGGATTAAGTTGGGGTTGGTTGCATGCAAGGCAAGCACCTTACCTCCTGTGCTATTTCTCTGGCTTCTCTTAGTTTCATTTAAAAGGTGAAACATTCTTTTATTGGGAGGGAGCCGCAGCAAGCAGTGCTCAGGGGCTATTCCTGGCTCTCTGCTTGGAATGCTCTCTTGGTTCTCGTGGGAAGGTATGTGGTGCTGGGGATTCAAACCAGCATTGGAGGCTACAAGGCAAATGCCTTCACTTCTTTATTATCTCTCTAGCCCCTGGATGAAAAATTCCTAAAAATTTTTGCTCAGAGCCAACATGATAATGAATTCCAAGTAGAAGTCCTGAGCTTGCTCTTCAGTATCCTGTTTTTATTTTTATGGGATTTTAGGCCACACCATTGGTATTCAGGACTTAGTTCTATTCTTTCTTTTTTTATTTTTTTCTTTCAGTGATTAGGGTTTACTCATGTCTCTGTGCTCAGGTATCACTCCTGGTAAGCTCAGAGGACCATATGGAATGTGGGGATTGAATTGGGGTTGGCCAAGTGTAAGGTAAGTGCACTACCCACTGTACAATATCTCTCTTGTCCCTGTAAGAAATTTTTTTGTTTGTTTTTGGTCCACACCCGATCATGCTCAGAAATCACTCCTGGCAGGCTTGTTGGGACCATATGGGATGCTAGGGATGAAACTCTGGTTGGCTGTGCATAAGGCAAATGGCCATATCCGCTATGCTATTGCTTTGGCACACCTGTAACGAATTTTTATGTCATTTTTTATTGCCCAATTTCCTTCCCAGGCTCAGCATGGTTTTTCTTCTTTTTTTTTTTTAAGCATTGTTCTTCTAACATATTTTGCTTATCTGATTTTGGTCAATATGGGATGGTTGGGATTGAATCTGTATTGGCTGCATGCAAGGTGATTGCCTTCTCTCTTTTTCTGTTTTTTTTTTTTTTTTTTTTTTGTTGTTGTTGTTGTTGCACCTGGCAGTGCTCAGAGCTTACTCCTGCCTCTATGCTCAGAAATCGTTCCTGGGCCCGGAGAGATAGCACAGTGGCGTTTGCCTTGCAAGCAGCCGATCCAGGACCAAAGGTGATTGGTTCGAATCCCGGTGTCCCATATGGTCCCCGTGCCTGCCAGGAGCTATTTCTGACCAGACAGCCAGGAGTAACCCCTGAGCACCGCCGGGTGTGACCCCAAAACAAAACAAAACAAAACAAAATAAACAAAAAAAAAAAGAAATCGTTCCTGGCAGGCTGTGGGACCATATGGGATGCAGGGATTTGAACCGTCATACTTCTGCATGCAAGGCAAACGCCTTACCTCCATGCTATCTCTTGACTTGTATGTGTAAGGCTTTGGATTTGATCTCTGGCACTTCAATGGGATCAGCACAAGTTTTGCATTCAGGAAACCTCGGTTTGATCTCTAGCATCACATAGTTTACCAAGCACTGAGATCAGGAAGTAGCCCCTGAGCACCTCCATGTGTCAACCAAGAACAC